>NW_006262339.1:18477306-18581037 GCF_000493195.1 Citrus x clementina | reverse complement strand
CATGAGTATCATGGTGTGAAAATATTATAATACTACATGAGTAGTCTAGTGTTAGTTATTCGACCAATATATAACCTCCATTGCGTAGTGTAGCGTATACACAAATGAATATATATCTCAATATGTGATTTCTGGTTTTTGGTAGTAACATCTTTAGTCATCAAGGAATGTACATTGTGCTCTGTGTGTGTGCGTAGCAAGTTGAAAAATACGTAGATTCGATCATTTCAATTGGACAAAAGCTTGGGTCATCCCTCTCAAGAAGAACAAGAAACAAGAGACAAAAAAACTTAGATATAGTCTTCGGGAAAAATGATATGAAAATAACAATCAGTGACCTTAGAATGCCGATACGTAGAACACAATTAAATTAAGATAACGATATGCAAACAATCAATCACATAATTTTAGATCTCAACCTTTGTTTTTGTTTTTGTTTTTGAAGATCATATCATTAGAAAAGGATCTCCATGTGGAATTTTAATTAAAAGCCAAAACCCTGCTTTTATTTTATACACACAACTATTTTGATATGTGATTGAAGTTGATAGAACAAGAGAAACCCTAAAAATCTTGAGCATTAAAAAAAAAAAGAAAAGGATAAAAATTAGTGAAAAGTTCCAATGTCGTTTTGCCTTCAACATAGGACCATACGACAAAGCGACCAAGCTCCAATTAAACTCACCGTCCAAGGTTTTATAACCTTCCACGTGTACGTACGCGTGGCATTACCCAAGCATGACGTCATCTCAACCCGTAAACTATCTAAAGCGGGCCTTTGATTGGACCATTGCCATTGCCCATCCAAGGACGGTGAGAAAAATATATTTTTTTTAACATTGAATGGAGAAATTAATGGAAAAGCGACGCGTGTAAGCGGATAACTTGTTAGAGGATCCTTGACAAGCACGTGATATTGCCCTTTCTGGGCTTATATTTCCTCCGGAAGATAAGAGGGGAGATTTATAAGCGGCCCATAGAGAACACGTGTCGAGGCACAGCGCTGCGGGCGGGGGAGTTGATCACGTCACGACCGTCTGCCACCAACCGCAACCGTCCGATCACGTCGTAAGGGCAGAAGCCGAACACGTGTCACCGATCATTAGTGCGGGACCCACGTCTAAGTTAGCCTAACGAACATGACTCGTCACGATAATTGATTTGACTCCGAGTGAGATCGAGAATTATTTGATTTAGGCAGTGTCTATTATTATTTAAAGGTAAAAGTTTGTTTAGTCCTTATATTTTGAAATTAGTGTTTGTTTAGTCCTTATATTTTTAAAAATACCTTAAATCATCCTTATCATTAAATTATTGACATTTTTGCCATTATCTTTTGTTCCTTTTAACTTATTTTTATAATATTGCCCTATTATAATAATTTTTTAGACATTATTAAAAAGAAAAAAATAAATTATCAGTTTAACACCAAAAAATAAAATAAAATAAAAAATATATATTAATTTTTGTGGAACACACTCTTGAGTTAAAATATTAATTTTTCTAAAAAAATTGATAATGTAATTTTTTACGATATTAATTTTTTAGACATACGTGAGCTTCCACAAAAATTAATATATACCTTTTTTGTTTTTATTTTATTTTTTAGTTTAATTTAATAATTTAATTTTCTATTAACATCCAAAAAAGAAACATTATTGTAAAAATGTAATATTGTAAAAGCAAGTTAAAAATAATAAAAAATAATAGCATAAGTGTCAATATTTAGTAGCAGGAACGTTTTGAGGTGTTTTTAAAAATACAGGGACTAAGTGGACACTAACCTCATAATATAAGGACTAAACAAGCTTTTACCCTTATTTAAAATTGCATAACCCTAAACGGTACATGTGAGAAATTAAATCAGTGTTTTAACATATCGGATGATCATAATATATTCGAAACTAGAATTGGTAGATCAAGTCTCGAGTTGGTCTCGTTACACATCTGATTGTATTAAATATCGATTATACGTCAGATTATTAATATTATATTAAATATTTAAAATTATTATATTGATATTTATTTTTTATTTTATAAAGGAAAAAATATATATGTATTTGAATCTTGGTATATTGTTATTGTGATAGCTGTGGATGATGATCAATTTTTTTTTTTTTTCTTTCAACAAAATGTTATTATCGATTTAAATTATGGACTGAATGTGTGTTTATGGGGAAAGCCATTGTCACGTGGCGGATACTTCACTAAATGCTATAAAATTGCATGTGATGTGTTACATGTGCGTTTGCTTACAGTTGGATTTTTTAAAGCAGTTAATTTGATCTTTACTTATATGTCGTTGGCTTTTTGGAGGGTTAATAATCATTTTAAAAGTTTAAGGATATAAGGTTAAATGGTTTAATGCTGTATAATATTTATTAATAGTTTTAAGGTGTATTAGACTCGTTCTCTTGTGAGTTGATTAGAAAATTTTCCTTGGTTTATTTTCCGTTTAGAGAAATGTTATTAATTGTTTAATTAGTTGGTGAACGAGCAAAAGAGGGCAGCTTCAGTACCAAATTTAATAAATGGCCAGGTGGAAGATGCATAAAAGCATCGACAATGAAAAAGACTAAGACGGCAACAATGATTAATGAAAGATATTTGTTTTTCAAAATAATAATAAAAAAAGTGTTTGAATCTGAAGCAAATCTAGATTTTCTAATAAGTATTGCAAGCGCAAGACAAAATAAAAAAATAAAAAAATTACTTATACGTGATCAACATCCTCAGAGACATCACATCCATTATTAAAAAGAATCAATAATATTTTTATTCATTAAGAAATCTTTAATTATGTCGTTGATATATTGTTTGATAGACCTTTTGACGAAAAAAAAAATATGCTTAGATGATTTATTACTTGAAAAAATTAAAAATAAAAAACAAGGTAAAGGTGAGCACACATGAAAATCTACTTTTTTTTTTGGTAGTCTGAATTTTGCTGTGACTACGACACTTTTACTCTACAATCTCCGCATCGTCAAATGAGCAGATTCTATTAATTTTTTTTTTTTTTTGTAAATTTTCTGTCTAATTGACGGTATTCAAATTGTGAGCATGGTGTCTTCAAAAGTATCATAATCAGACCAATCTTTAGACATATTTAGTTATTTGTGGGGGGTGATTTTTTTAAACTTAAGTCAATATTGATGATTTGGTTGTTATTAAAAATAAAGCAGTTCAAAAGAATTCTCAGCTACAATTGAAGAGTCACATAAGATCATTCAAAACTAAAGCAAGATTATGATAAAAAGAGCTTAAAAATTAGGGAAGACACTTATCTTAATTTGAAAATTAAATTTTTATGTATTGATTTTGTGCTATTCATATTTTATCAATAACTCAACTTTATGTTAACTTATATGGGTATAAATGTTGATTTTGGTGATAACAAACCACATATTTTTTTTGTATTTCACTTTAGGCCCGGCTCAAATTGAAGCCCAAAAATAGGGCCACGTGAAGTGGGGTGTTGATTATTGGGGGCTGCCTATGTTGCAACAGTTGCAACATACCACTACTTTTGTCATTTTGTAATTTAACCATTAGATCGCAAGAATGGTAAAAGCAAATCCAACGGTAGGGTGTATTTATTTTGGTTATTTTCATTGCAATTCCTCTTATTTTCTGAAATGCCATGAACAAATATAATAATAATTATTTTATTTATTGGCTTAGTTGTTAAATGATATGAATAAGGAAGAAGTAGGAAATTTAAGAGGACTTTTATTATTAATATTAGACAATTACAATGCATGATTTAATACTCGTTTATAAGAGTCACAACTCATTAAATATAAAATAAAGCTTATATTTGCGTCCTAACTTCATAAAGATAAATACGTTATTTATTCCACAAATTCATAAATATTTCATAATTTTTTAATTATTACTATCATTTTAGATCTACTCTCATTATTTAAATTTATTAATAATTATATTTAATTATTTTTTATATTACTTATTAATATATAAATATAATATGATATAATAAAATAAAATAATTTATTTTGAATATTATAATTATTATAGTAAAAATAAAAATATAATTTAAATATATTTAATGTTTCAATTAAGACAAAGTTAGCACATTGTAGTGAATTATATAATTGACCACAATCTAACTTTTAAAATTTTCAAACATAGGTAAGTAATCAATTAATGTGAACAATAATATAACAATATACAATACTATGTTATAAACACATTCTAATGGTGCGTTTATTAAATAAGAATCGAAATGAGTTAGAATTGTAATAAGGAATTTGAATTAGAATAAGTTATTTACTTGAGCTATAGGAATCGAAATCGGAATCGGATTGAACAACATTCCCATTGATGTGTTTACTTTATTTATAATTAGAATAAACTATTATAAGTTATTAAAATGCCCTTTGTTAATTGTATCCCTAATATTATTTGTATATATTATAATTAAAACAATAATAATAATAAAACTAAAAATAATAATTATGACAATAATGTTAATTAAAACAAAAAATTAATAAAATTTAACAACAATAATAATAATAATAACAACAACAACAAAATTAACTGAAATAATAATATTAATAATGATAATAAGTAAAATAATAAAAATTATTAATAAGTTTTATAATAATATTTTTAATAAAAATAATAACAACAATAATTAATAATAATTAAAATAATAAAGTTAATATATTTTAATAATAACAATAATTTTAATCATAACAAGATAAATATTAATAATAATGAATTAATTACGGTATAATAACAATTAAAATAATAAAAGTAATAAATTTTTAATAATAATAATAATGATAGTAATAATCATAAATAATAATTAAAATAAATTAAAATAAAAAAATTTAATAGCAATAAGCTTATATAATAATATTGATATGAACAATAATAATAATAATAAATTAAAATTATTTTCAAATGTCATTTTATTCCAAAAATGGACTTATATGTAAAAGTTTATAATTTTTAGTGTCTATTAAATTTTACAGAAAATATAAAGTAGTGTAATGTAATCAAATACAAAAGTAGGCGGACCCTATTGTTGACGAGTAGTAAATCTGTCTGAGAAAACTTGAGTGCTTTCTTTGCTTTAGATTTTCCTTTTTCTTTTGCTCTCATTTTTCTGCTCTCATTTTTTTTTTTGCGTTCGCGTGGCACACTGTACATTATATTGCATTAGGTTATATTACATTATATTATATTAAACTAATAATGCAATATTATATTTGATGAAATATGAATTGTACTATATAAAATAATATATTTATATTTATATTTATACTAAATTAATACTTTAGATTATTTGAGTTTTTTAATTTTATTTAATATTATGTACTTTTTATTTATTATTTTAACTAAAAAATAAAATAAGCTAATGGAAACAGTGTCGTATTACACAAACCTGATGCCCCCCTTGGATTTTTTTAATGTGGAACTGTTTAGATTATGGTGTATTTACCATAATGTGAATAGAAAAAATTACCAAACATGCGATTGCATTGCATTGGCTAATGTAATCCCATGTAATATGATATGTCAAACACACTCTTAATGTTACTAGCATTTACATCTCACTAACTTGAGCATTTGAGTGTTTACAATGATAATGTTAATCGACAATCTTTTACCTTAATTTTTTATTTAAGTGTTTAACAACCTCATGAATGGCGTCGATCTCACTATTTAGTATAATTTTTTTCTTTTTTCTTTGTGAGAGAAAGAAGAAATTTACTTTCTATAGATTTCATACAATTTAATAGTTGAAATAAAAAAAATGTCAATAGATTTCATACAATCTAATAGTTGAAATCTAAATTAGACAAAAAAATAGCATGTAGAATTATCTATACATCAAGTCATTTACTATCAAAATTGCATGGAAAAATGACTCAATATTATGCCACAATTTTAAATGAAAAGCTTTTAAGTTTATATGCCCCTACCCTCCATGATGACGGTACTTGGAGTTGAATGCAATATTCCAGGTCTATGGGCTTTAAAATCGGTCTCTTCGCAAGCCCAATCCACTCTTCTAAGAAAAAAATTATTATTTCTAGGAGATTTTCGTTTAGATCGGTGCTAATGTTCAGAGAGCACCGAAATTTGAACACTACGGCAGCAAAAACCGTGTTAATAAATCAAAACGACACATTATCCGCATAAAGTGCTTCATTTTCTGTTGACTCGGTGTCATTGTGGTGTTCAAATATCATTTTTCTTGTTAAAAATATTCATTAGTTAAAATTATTATTATTATTATTATTATTATAGACAATGCAATATGATGGAACTACAAAGAACAAAGTTCTTGTGCTCTTATCTTCGTGCCTCCATAAACACTTTTAACAGTTGCTACGCGAAATTAACTTAGCAAAGGCAGGAAATTAACTTGCACCTTAAGCCAATAAATTTTGCAAAGAAAAATTGTACATACATAAGGTTGCAAATACAGCAATGTGTCCCTACAAAATAACTCTCTTCATTACATTTCAAACACCAGCTCATCAAGAGACAAGTAAGAGCAATTTCAAATATCTCTACAAGCAAAATATGAACACGAAAGAACATGCTTTAGCACGGCCGAAGGCTGAAGCATGAAACTTGAAGCCCATGAGACCGAACGCTTGAAAGTACGGCAATCGGGGGAGAAAAAAAAAGAGGAATTGCTCATTGTATCTCAAGCCGGAGTTACTGATTTCAACCTACCGCTGCTTCTGTATTCTCTTGTCCCTTATCGGCAGCTCAATGGGCTGTTGGGCTTCGTGAGGGTGATTTGGGCCCTTGTAAACCTTTAGATGGGTGAACAGTTCTCTACCAAGCTGCACCAAAGTGACTCCCAGATCAAGCCAAAGTTCGCAAACAAGTACCCACCTATCCAGGCAGTACATGCAAAACATGTCCTATTGTTTCTAAAAGGCGTAAAATGTTGAAGAAAGTGAGAAAAATTAGTGGCTGGTAAAGCTAACACAAAAGGGGCCATGGAGAATAAGAATATGTCCTCGGTCAATTTCAAGATGCACTAAGTAGACATAACATACATCAAAATATATGCAATTTTAACATCCATGGGCTGGATAATATACCGAGGAATAACAATTTGCCAATGCCATACTTCTTCCTGCTTCCATCAATCAAGTTCACATTCAACATAACCAACACAAGAGTATTTCGAGATCGATGTATCAACAATACTCATAAAGAAAAGTTATTTATTCAAGAAAATGCGGTGCTCACTTTCTTTTGGTTGACTGTGTGCACAAATTATTCAACAAAGCACATTAACACACCAACTAATATCTCTTGACAACATTATAAAGTTTCACTGCAAAGACAGCACTTAGATAGCTGGAGTATGCACATCCAACAAAATGACATAACAAAAAAATAATTAGAACATAGTAAAGCTAAATGCATCCCAGAGCCATTTTCATACTTCTCACATCAACCAATTAGCCATATAAATTCCATGTGGATGTCTTTAACTCAGATTAAAAATTACAAGCATTTGCGATAAGTAAAACAAAGTGGGAAAAATTAGTACAAATATAATTTCTGGTTGATCACCTCTATCAGCCTGCTATTCTAGTTAACAACTATGATAAAGAATGAGGAAAACACAGAAGTTAAGCACATGCAGACACACAAAATTTGATTTAGAATCAGAGAACTCACCCTCCCTTTCGGAAGCATTCCGCGAACAGCATGCTCAATAATTCTTTCTGGGATTCTATGCTGTAGCTGGTCAAATGTTTCCTCTTTCATACCACCAGGTCTCCCTGAATGCCTCCTGTAGATCTTTTGTGTCCTCTTCTTCCCAGATACAGCAACTTTTTCAGCATTCACCTTTTGTTTTCAAGAACAATAAAAACCAGTTGAATACCGCTCAACAACTATTTAACTAAGATATTTAAAGAGCTCGTCAAGACCATTGACATAAGTTGAAAACCTAGATCAGCATCCACTAAAGCCATCTCTGGAACACGACAATCAAGAAAAAACAAAAGGAACATATAACGAACAGACACCTACTAAACAACCACATCTCAATTTCAATGATGTGAAACCTGACTGGCATTATCAGTTTGCAGATTTCCAGAAGATAAAGCTGCTCAAAAACTGATAATCATCTAAAAAATATTGTACTTACATACGCTAGTTGGCTTCTCTATAGATTTTGATATTTCACAGAAAGGGCTTTCTATGGGTGCCCATGTAAATTACTAGTTCACCTTGAACTTTTTACCCTTTAATGTGATTTCCATATTCTTATCAATAAAGAAGCTGACGCCAGTCATGCCACTACCAGAAGTACCTAAACAAATTTACAGAATTAACTTCACACTAACAACCAACAACAAGAGCATCTTTATCAAAAGTTGAAACAATCTTCTTGATGCACTCAGCATTCGTTGCCGTTGTGGCGGGAGAAAAAGAATACATGAATAAGCACACAAACCACATACCACAATCACATATGCTCCCATGTCCACACTGGGAGTGTAGGTCGCCAGATTCTTTCCACGAATATGAATGGCAATAGTGGATGCAAGTCTACCAAGAATCTTATCGGTTGCATCAACCACATACCATGTTTTATCTGAATGCCTGTGATCAGCAGCTTTTGGATACCATGTATTGTTCCAAATGTCCTACGTAATGTAAAGAATAAGAAAAGAAAATTCAAACATACTTAAATTAATAATTGAGGGGCAAGTAACACATTGTCAATTTCATAGTTTAGCACAATCTTGGAATAGTATTTCATATGCCACATTATCATACAGTCTTAACATTATCAAAATTAGTAAAGTGAAACTTCAAACGATGCTCAGTACTAGAAACAAATAAAAGAAACTAGGATGAAATTCTTTGTTTTCAAAGACACATTTGGGTTAAGTCTTTCAAAAGTAGTTTTTAGATGGACAAGTTTATGGTGTGTTTTGGGTTATGCAATGATTGAAACATACCACTTATAATGGTTATATTGTAAGTTTTTGAGTCCTACTAATTGTAACACTTGAAATCACTAGTTTCCCAGTATAAGTTTGCAGGTAGATTATACAGATTAGCTATCACATAAAAGTGGTTGTATTGTGCGCCCACGAAGTAGAACTCACCCATAAAAACCAACATGTAAGGGGCGGGTGCCTTGGAGTTAATAAAACACCAACAAATCCCATACTTAGCCAATGTGTGATCCTAACAGGATGCTTACCAAACCAAACACTTCCGTTGGTGTGCTTTTAAAGTTAAGCAGACAGAAACACAATAGTAAAAAACACACCCTTAAACATAATAACCCACATACAGTACTCAAAGGTCCATATTTTTACCTACAATATCTGCTCTAATCGGGTGATCAAATTGCTCATCAGCCTAAAGCCTAACCATGAAATTGCTCAAAATTTAGTGATATTGAGCAACTATCGTTTGCTTAATAATGGGTTCAAAATAAAGTAGTTCAAAAATTCTCAATTCATTACCTTTTCCAAGCAATAATGAAATCATACAAAACAAAACAAGGGTTTTGATTTATTTTTACTTCCTAAGAACAAAAACCCACAAAAAAAAAATTACAAATTTTTTCCCTTCAGTTTGTTGAATTGAGAAGAGGGTTAGGTTTTTACTGGTCCATTAACTTCGGACTGCTCGAACATCCAGCGTTGGTTGTCGGGGACAAGAGAGAGGTTCTGGCAGCAGCGAACCTTAAACGATCGCTTGGTGTTCAAAGGCGATGTCGATTTCGCTGAAGCAACAGAGAACCCGAGGAATGGGGTTATGCTAGAACTGATGGTAGTGCCTGTGTTGAGTGTCTTGAATGAAGAAGAAGAAGATGATGATGATTGTAATGATGAGAAGATTACACAAGTTGGCGTACAGAGGGTTGCCATTTTTTTGGTTTCTTTCTTTACAGCTTCCTCTTGTTTACTCTTCTCTTCTTATTTCACTCCACCGGTCGCTTCTGATTTTATAATACTGGATAAGATGAGGCTTTTTATTTTTATTCATTTTTAATTTTTTTTTTCTATAGAGTAAAATCAACATTTACTATATATATATATTTTTATTTTTTTCTCAATATATTTTAATCTATATATTTTCTGATTCTGTTTGCAATTTAGTTAGTTACTCAAAAGTCTTAAAAAAATACTTGTTTTAGCATTCTAATCTAAAATAAGATAAATTTGTAATAAAATGGCGCCATTTTAACCAATTACATAAATTTTAGGTTTTTCAAAATCAGTTAGTCTAACTTTTTCTATCATAACTATTCAATTATAATTTTTTTGGATGAAATTATTCTCATCATTCTCAGAACTCCCATTTCAACCTCAACGAATGACGACACCTCAACCAACATTGGCATCTCAACCCAAATGGCATAGTGATGACCGACAATGTTATCATCATATGTAATCATCATCGGTGGCTTCATGTGTAAATCTGATTTGTTAATCCTTAAATTTTCAAAAAATTGAGTTGTTATTGTGAGATTGGATTGATTTTACAATTGATTGCATGTTATTGGTTAGTATTAGGTTTGCATTAGTGAATCTTATTAACATTTTGTGGTTAAAATAGTTAAAAGTTATTATTGCACATAATGTGTTTGACAAAATGTATGTGTGAAACTTATTCGAGTTATTGTTCCTATAATTTGTTTTCCATTGTGTGTTTGATCAAGGTTGGTTGGATGGAGTAAGTATATTTTTATTTTTTTATGTTGGTTTGATCATTGTTTGTGAATGGTGATAGTGGTGGTTTGAGAATGCTTGGTGTTGCAGGCACACTTATCGCACTTGTGCTTAGTGTGAGAGGTGCCCATTACTCCAAATTTTGGCGTGAGAATTTAGTGTGACAGGTACATCTCACACTGTGTTGTGGTGCAATAGGTGTTTATCGCACTAAAATATATGTTCAGTTTTATCTAACAGTATGTTGTGGTGTGATAGGTGCCTGTCACACCAAAACATAAATTCAATTTTAACTTGTATTTGTTTTTTGTAATTTTTAATTTTAATTTAATAAATGTTAGTAACGAACAAAATTTGGATTTTATTGTAGATACAATGGCCAAGAAGCAATTAGTAAAGAGCGATATGCCCGGACCAAGGATGGAAATAGGCAAGATAAAGTTAAATGTGTCCGATCATTTCTTCAAATATATCATGAATACTTTGATTCTTTGAAATTTGGACCTATAATGGAAGCCATCAAAGAGAAGTTGATGAAACGACAATTACATATTTTTAAAATGGATGTGTTCGCCCATTTAATGAAAATGAATAATCATGTCTTCAGTGAGGCTAGTACAACACGAAGAATGCAATAAAGATCAGCTATGGTTTCAATTTGGTGACCAATTCCTATACTTATTACTTACAGAGTGATACTTAGTTACTGGACTTTGCTGTGTGCAAAAGACGTTCACAAAAAAATCAAAAGTTACTATCAATCATTAGTGTGACCAATATTTTAATGATCATCTAGGAACTCTTCCAAAGTTGGATTGAAGTTTTGAGGATTTGAACTTCCATGATATGGACGAAATTAATGCGCTAAAAATCATGCTATATTACTTTGCAGATAGATTACTTAATAGGAGAAAAGATAAATAGTAGGGAGGTTCATTATTAATGAATTTGAAGATTTAGTTAATTCACAAGTCATTTATGGGGTCGTTACTTAAGGCAAACGATATATGACAATTATGACAGTGTTTTAATGAAAAATTAAATGCTTCCAAGGCTTCTAGTCATAAAGAGGTGAAGTACAATATTTAAGACTTTTGCCCCAGGGTTCGAGTACGTTGAAAAGACAAATTTATGGATACCTAGTTTTGTGTTAATGTTTAATTAACAATGTTCTTTTGTATGACTTTTGAAACTTTGTTTGTTGTATGTTTGGCTTTTTAAAGTGATTGATGGTATTCTAAGTGAAAATTGGGACATTAAAACAAAAATAAAAACTCATTGCATCGTAAAGTTGGAAGGCATTGGTTCTTCGAAATTAAGTTATACTATAGTGTGGAACTTTTACAATAACAAGACTTTTCTTGTAAGTATTGCATATATATATTTAGACTCATTGTGAATATTTATTAAATAGTAGATGATTAGACTAAAAAAAAATCGTGGTTACTTTATGCATAGTAAACTGTTAAATACACCATCGATCTGAACAAGAATGAAAAGGACAAGTCATATTGGAGGAGTACAGAGGTTTATAAGACATCTATTCCACATTGGATTCGTAATGTGAGTATATTATTTAACTTAGTTTCAATGTTAAGTATCGTTAAATATCGAATAGCAAATAATTATTTAATTTATTGTTTATGTTACTTTGTGTAATATTAACCAGATATCTTTTTTTTTTGTGTAATAGGAATTTTACTCTTTTTTTTGTTATGCCCTTTTTCAAGCACTAAGAACATGTCACAGTTCTCCGAGATACATTCTCACCAATATATGGTATTCTAGATACGAATGATGACGAGGAGGTGATTTTTCTATTGGTGGGTTTACCTTTAACTATTGATGTCCTTTGATACTTGCCAAGAATCAAAGTTGCTAACTAGATTCATTAGTACTACATATGCTTTTAATAATGATTCCTTAGAGTAAAACTGAGAACAAAGTTTTATATAATCCAAACGGATGGTTAGACAAGTAGTAATTGCATGAGCACATACAAGTTGACAAAATTAGAATACTCTATAGATACAAGTCACCCCTTCTTCACACTACCATCCCAAACCTGGAATCTATACTCAGACATAGGATGAAGGATCATTCTTTTAGCCTTTCTTTCATGCCAATTATTATTTCGTTTGCTCACATTGTTAAAAGAGTACTTATCAATTTTATTGCTATCTTCCCATCATAAAACTATTATCATAAGTTTTTTCTAAAGTGATCAATCAAATAAGTAATGGGAAATGTTCGTAGCTCTTGCATCAAAGAATTTACACTCTTCGTAGTATTAGTGGTTAGAATACTATACCCCTTGCTGTCAAATTGAGAATACACACAATTATAATTACCGAAATTATTCTTTTAAGTAATCAACAACTTCTGAGTGCATCCCTCATAACCTTCAAGTTGTTTTCTAGACTCTCCGCATCCATATTCCTTTGCTACTTCTATAAATGCAAGCTCAAAGTTATCATAAAAAGATTTAGACATCTTAAATTTTAAATTTTTATTACTTTTCACATGGTAGGAACAAACGCTGTAGGAGGCACTGTGAAGTACTTTCATTACTACTCTCTCAGTGAAGGTGTATTAATAAGAGATAATTATTAACTTTGGAAGATCACCAATCACTTCGTACAATTTCTTCATAAGCCATTCTCAAGAATCAATATCTTTGGAATCTCTAATCCTAGTAGCTACTAGATATAATTGGTTATTTCATACAAGAATGTTGCCACTAGTGATGGCAAATTTCATATTTGGATCTAGATGTAAGTGATCTGAATGTGGATCTGTTGGATCCAAATCCATATTATTTTTTTTAAATCCATATCCTTGATAAAAAATAAATAATCATCCAATACTGAACGAATCTAAAATAATATAGAATACTGAACGAATCTAAAATAATCTAGAATAATGAACGAATCTAAAATAATCCAAAATAGTTGTTAATAACATCACAAATGACAATTGCACGGGTAAAAACAAAACAAATCCATAGCAGCTGGGAGTATGCAAACTTGGTGGAGCAAACAACGTGAGAAGGGGATTGAGCAATGATGGTGAGAAGGGACTGAGTTGTAACAATAGGAGAGGACTGAGCAACAATGGCTGTGAAAATTAAAGAGAAGATTGAATGACGTGGGCGTGATGGCATAATGAATGATTAGGAATTGAAGAGGCTGGCACTGGCAGTTGAGGAACTGATGATTTGTTGTTGTCTGCAAATAAGGGATTTGGGGTTAGGATTTATTGATTTGGGTCTGCAGTTATAATGAGTGTTGGCTATTGGGTAATAGGTATTTGGGTTTGTTATAATGTTATGTGTAACATATTTTTAGCTTAGGATATATATATATATATATATATATATATATATATATATATATATATTCTATTTTTTATTTAATTTATTGATTAAAAAAAATATGTGGATCTAGATATTCGGGTTTTTGGATGCGAGTGCATCCGGATCCGCATTTAGATCTCTGTGGATCCTTAAATTTTACATTTAGATCCATATTTTTCTATTATATAGATCTAAATCTTTTGAATCTTTATGGATGCGGGTTGGATTTAGAATTTCTTATTGTCCCTAGTTGCCATAAACATTATTCTATGATATAGCCCTATTCGAAGAGTACTATTTACTGCAATTACAGGCTAGATGCCCTCTATAATTGATGCAAGAGCCAATTACAACAAAATATTACAATAAATTATTATTGCCATCTAGTTTTAGGTGAGCAACTGCTATCTTCATTTTCATTCTTCAAAATATGGGAGTGGTTTGGGAGTAGGTTATATGACTCTACTTAAGGATGGAAATTGTACCTGCAAGCCCGCCCAAACTTGGCCGCCAAAACTCGCCCGCTGCAGATAATTTACTGGTTGCGGGCGGGTTTAGTATTACAAATTGAAACCCGCACTTGGATGCGTGTGGGTTTGGTATTAGTCTAATATCCGACAGATACCCGTATAGATATCCGCCAAACCCGCAACGTTTTTTTAAATAGTTTTAATTTAATTTTAATTAAAAAATATTTAAAATCTAAAAAATAAGTAAAGAAAATAACACAATTATGCAAAGTGCCAAATAAGTAAAGTGTAAATGCGTGCATTGTGTATAATAATACAAGTACCATATGGGGCTATAATAGTCATAACCTAAACAAAACTAAAGTGATTTCCCCTTGAGCCGCGCACCATCTCTCCTCTTTCTTCAGATTTGTATTTGAAAAGTATTATTCTTTAAAAAATATTAATTTTAATCATTATTGTATGCATCATGTTGGATGGATGCTAATAATGGTGAATGAAATGAAAATATTCTCTTGGAGGTTGTATTGAATGATAAATATGAAATGTAATTGTTATTTTTAGACACTAGTTTGCGATTTTTCTTAATTGATTAGTATACTTCATACTTAAATTTGAGAATTTGTATTGGATTGACATTGAAATTTTAATTTTCTATTTTAAATTGATTAAATTTATAATTGAGTATGTTATGTAGAATTTTAGGTTATTAATATAAATTTACAAATTAAACATTTATTATTTTAAATGTGAAAATCCACAAAAAATCCGTCGGTTACCATTGCGGGTTTGGTAAATGCCAAGACCCATAACGGGTGGGTTTTCTTAAAAAATTAAAACCCACAGTGGATGCGGGTGCAGGTTTAGTAATTTAAATTTTGTATGGATGCGGGTTTGGTAATGACAAACTCATTGCAGGCGGTGCCTATTGCCATCCGTAACTCTATTGTGCTTCCTCAGAACACCTTAGGGCAAAATTATTTGGCCGAATATGTCTTCTAGTATAATAAGTGACTAGTGTGCCCATGTTGCATGTTTGTTATAATATCATTTGGAGTGTATATTTACTTCTTCTAAAAATGATAAGATTATCAAAACCCAACTTCTTGCTCACTTAAGATCACTAGACAACACCTTATTATAACAAAATGTGTAATTTATTACATCTTTTCACTACTGTATGTGCGTTGTCATGATTCAACCCAAACCTGTTAAGATATTGTCTACTTTGGGCCTTAATAAGGCCCGCCCGGTTTTGTTCCTGGGAACACACCCAAAATGCGTCTTGCCAATTAAGGAGTGGATCACTCCTTATAAACCCAGCATCTCTTCCGTACTTTGCTAATGTGGGATTTGCCTAGGGTGTTACATATATCCCTCTTAGGGACACATCGTCCTCACTGAGGTTTGCCCCACCATCGCTCAATGGGATATGCAGAGCCGCTCTGATACCATCTGTCATGACCCAACCCAGACCTGACAAGATATTGTCTGCTTTGGACTTTAATGAGCCCCATAATCATTATCTTAAATATTGCTAAGCACTAAAGACGGTTTACTGAATTGTTAATTGATGGTTGAATAACGAAGGGGAAGAACACAATTTTTTGGAAAGTTAATTTATTTAGTAAACAAATTTTAGTTTGAATTTTGCTAGATATTATCGCTTAATTTGCTAAGGACTAGCAATAAGCTGGTTGGGGGATATGTTGAGTGTTGAGTATTAGAAAAAGTAATGTTCACATATACAGTACTGTTCATGGAACTGTTCACATATATGCTATGATGACGTGGCATTAACCGTTGACGTGGCAGCATTTGATTGGACGAATGATGTGGCATTGACTGCTTATGTGGTGTTGACTGATGATGTGGCTTGACCGATGATGTGTCACGATCCTATTGGACTAAAATGATTATGTAGAGTTGACCGGTGACGTGGCAGTATGTTAGTAGACCGAAAAATGTGCGTACGATATATGCATATACACAGAATGACAGCCCTAATGATGTGTTCTATCCAATCATAATTTGCCACGTGACGTAATTCTGAGCGTCCAAATCATGTTAATCCGATGACTATGATTTACTCAGTGTATCTATAAATAGGGGGCTCCCCCTTAATTTGACACTCTTGAATTCATTTTTGAGCTCTATTTTCTGTAATTCATTCTCCATCTTGTATTTTCTACGTATTTTAATAAATTTCCATTTTACTCCTAATTCAATGATAAGTGCATACATAGTTTTCATATATTTTGCTATTAATTTCTCCATTTTTTTCTTGTTTTGGTCTTAAATATTCTAGTTATTTTAGTTAATTTTTAATTTAGTAAATTATATTTTTATTGTGTTAATTTTTATCTTAGTTTTTTTTTATTTTGTTATTTTAGGTATATTTTGGGATTAAAGAGAAATTAAATCGGAGCATTCAGGAAAGAAATCTGATTGAAAGAATCAGAATAGGAAAATAATTGAAGATTAAGAGACAAAAGTGCACAAGAGATCAAGAATTAGAGAAATAAAAAAATATTTCCCAATTAGAGCTTGTACGGGCCAAGCAAAATTAATCTTGCACATGGAGCTAAAAATAGAAAAAGGAAGCCAAGCCATCACATGAAAGCAAAATTGGAAAAAAGAGATTGCCATCTTAATCAAGCCAGCTAGTGAGAGAAGGAAAAATAAAGTCTTTTGGCTTTAAGCATGGCCAATCACAAGAGCTTGTGCAGGAGGACGAAAAAAAGGACCAATTTAAAAAGGAAATCGGGGAGAGTACTTTGACAATTTAAATGGCATGTGCATGGCAATTAAAGGAAGCAAATATTTTGCATGGCTATAAATGGCAAGCACGTTATGAAAGTGGCGGTTTGGCTTGGATTTAATTCTTTCCATGAAAGGATTTAAAAGCCACAATTGAAGGATTATATAAGGGCCAAGCGGAACCAACACAAGGGGAGATTTTTATTCGGCAGCCACACATACAAAATAATTTGCAGCTGCAAGGGAGAAGAAAAAAAAAGAGGAAGCAGCCGTTTAAATTAATCTCCATGTATGGTTTTATCAATTCTCTTATTTCCAATTTAATTATGTTAGGCTAGATTTTCTATTTGGTTGAGGGTGAATTTAAAACCCTAAACATGTCATATGATTAGTTTTTAAATTCTATCATTCAATTTATTTAATTGAGATTGTTTATGTTCTTCTATAATTAATGTTTATGATTTTATTATCGTCTTGTTTGAGTGACCAATTAGATAGGACTTGAATAAATTCTATTGCTAGATTAAAATTCTTGATCCATAATTGTCTTGATATTTTAATCATTAGTAGCAGGTTGGAATCAATGATTTCAATTTGAGAACATAACCTAGATTAAATAATCTGAGCTTGTGTGTTTATTGCCTAGATCAACCTAATATGTTTCTCTGTTTAATGCTTCCATTATCTTAAATTTAAAGAGCTTGTTTTAAATTATTTAATGGTTAGAGATTATGTGAAGAGCTTGTTTTGCTTAACGACACACTAAGGAAAGATTGAGACTAACAGAGCTTATTGTTGTCTACGGTTGATAGTTTCAATATAAATTGATGATAGAATTGATATATTATGTGCATGTTTGGTGGTGGTAAATGATCCTTTAACCAAAGTTTTCATCATTATTATTTCTTTCTCCTTTAATTAGAGTATTTATTAAATTTTTGTTTTCATAGTTTAATTTCTTTATTTCTTGCTATTTAGTTAAAAATTCAAAAACTCCACTTTTATTTATAATTGACATTTTCTTTAGTTAGATTAATTTATATTAATTACTTCTATTATTATTTTATTTTAAGTCTTGCTTTAGAGTTGATAATAAATATAACTAGCATAGTCTTTGTGGGATCGATCCTTACTCGTTATGTACTAATTATTTATACTAGTAGTAAGGTTTTAAATTTGGTGCACCCTAACGACAATACCATTCAATTATGAGTAACTAATTTTCTTTCAGGCTTGGGTTGAAGGTGAAGTCTCAACATGTTCCATGGGCTTAATTTGGTAAATTTACTTTCTCTTCTCCTCTGATTTATGTGGATGTTTTGACTTTTCGTCAACCGCTAGTAATAATCTTGCTAAGATATTACACTAGGTAACTGTTTCCCTAGTGCAAGGTTATTACTATTTGACACGATAAGCCTAAAGCAGCATATTGATTAGAGTGTAGTTCATGAGGAGTGGAAACCCCCCTCATGATTTAATTGACACTAATAAGGAATATTAAGCCCATGGTGCATGTTGAGTGCAGATCTAGAGACCCAAATGCTTCATTTTAATAGTTTTCACTTTAATTGATTCATGCCATTTTTATTTAAATTTTAGGACAATCTAAATCATTTCCACCATAAATTTAACCACCCATTTAGAAAATTAACTTTACACGCAATTAAAATCCACCTCCTCGCGGGATCGATAATCGTCACTATTAATCTATTCTACAATAGATTCGTGCACTTGCGAGTTCAATAAAATTTGCACAACATTGAGTACTGGAGAATGCATGCTCCAGATCTTATTAACAATTCTACTTTTATGCGTTTAAATCCTCTAAACTTTGATTGTGTATGTTTTGTTATAATTTTAGTATTCGAAGCATATTTTGGTCATTTCACAATTAATTAGAAGCCAGATAGCAAAATGGATAGCATTTTTAAGCTTGGAACGATTGAAAACCTTAGGAGGAGCAGAAAGGAATATACGATACTGTTTACATATATGATACTGTTCACATGTACGAATTGTTTACATGTACAGTATGATGACGTGACATTGACCGATGATGTAACGACATCCCATTGGACCAATGTGTGGCATTAACTGATTATGTGGCATTGACCGATGATGTGGTATGATTCTATTAGCCTAAAATGTTGATCTAGTGTTGACCGATGATGTGACAGTATATTATTAGACCAAAATGCTGATGTGGCGTTGACTGATGATGTGTTCCAATCAATCAAAGCTTTTCATGTGGCACAATCCTAAGCATTCAAATTGTTTTCATTTGATGGCCATGATTTACTCATTTTCATTTGAAGGTGAAGCCTTAACATGATCAATAGGCTTAGTTTGGTAAGTTTATTTACTCTGTCTCTCTGATTGAAGTGGTTTTTTTGACTCATCATCGACAAACAATGTATCTTAACTAGATTTTACACGGTATACCACTCCTTAGTGCAAGATTGATATTGTCTAATAGATAAGCACTTAGCACCATATTCATTAAAGAAAGTAACCCCTCTAGTATTTTTTGAGTCATCTTGACTCAATGTCAATAAATAGTGCATTTAAACTATTTTAAAGACGTTCTTGCCACGTTATTGAAAGAATGATTATTTTCGTATGGCAAAATGTGTTCTTGACACCATACTTAGCGGAATATCATTTTCCTCTAGTACATTGAGCGCTTGATACCATATTAATTAGAGTGAGGATTATGAGGAGTACAAATACCTTTTTCATAAATTAATTGGAATTAAAAAGAAATATAATCCCATGGAGAAATGCTGACTGTGATCCAGAGACTCAAGCACATCATTTGCATAGTTTCATCTTTAATTCACTCGCCATTTTTTTAAATCTTAAAATTAAAAAATCACTTCCAACTAACTCATATCCACACTTAAAAACTTAACCCTATACATTATTAAATTTACCTCCTTGTAGGATCGACACTTATCACTATAAATCTAGTTTATAATAGATTTGTTCACTTGCGAGTATAATAAAATTTGTACAACACACATTAAACAAGCTCATTGAACTTTGGGCTTTTATGCCACTGTTATAATTAATTCAAATGCTATGGGTGCAGTGTGCAAGTGTACACAATAAGTAATATAATGATGAATATTCAAGATCGTCTCTACATGGATGAATGTTAACGGATTTACTACAACAATTCTGACAATGCAATTTAAATTAAATTAAAATAAAATAAAATAATTAAAGAAACAAATAAGCTAACTAAGTTAAAAATGCAATAAAGGAAATCTTAAATCAAACACAAAAATACAATCAATAAGAAATAAGTAGTTGAGTGATTAAACTCACTTAATGATTTTGACTATTTTTCTAATGTTTGGCTTGGTTGCTACAACACTGGGCAGAATCCTTATATATCCTCTGCTGTCGCATGTTGGATATCTTATATCTATATGCAACCTAACAGTGATTAGTTGTTGTGCCAACATAAGATATAATATTACACGCTTAGATTATAATTACCCTACAAGGTGAATCCCTATGTCCAGTTCATCACTAATTTTAGATTAAACATGACCCTTTTGGAATCAAGTAAAACTCAACTCAGAAAACTCAATCTAAAACCAAGTATTGCTCTGATATATTCCACTAAGATAGACTCTTTTGTAGCTCTTTCTTAGCTAGTATCATTAAATGGGTGATCAGCCGAAATAATGAACAAAAATAAGTATTATCAAAACAAAGCGCTATAGCAAACATGCAACAACACATATAATCAGTCAATGAACCATTAAAATTGTTTATCACTCAACTATAACTAAATTGAGTTCATGGTTTGCGAAAGAAAAATAAAGAAAAGATTTTTAGCCACAAATACATCCCCATGAATAAAAAAAAGAAAAGAAAAGAACAATGACTGATTTTCAATGGATCTCTGGGTTTTCTCCTCTAGTGCAGCCCTCAATCTCTCTCTTGAATTCTATTTTTCTTTTATTTCTTTGCGGTTTTTTCTTCTTGGGTTACGAATCTCCTTTTCCTTTGCGTGTGTGCTTATTTTATAGCTGAAAATTAGGGTAAACAGAAGTCTAGGGTGCATATCTTCTAGATTAAGAAACCCTAGATCGTAATCTTTTAAGTATCTTGCCCGAAATCTTCTCTGTCATTGTTCCATGATTACTGTAGCAACGGATGCTACAACAACAGCTACAACATCTAAATTGTTTCAGACTTGTTTTAGTTCTTCTGTAGCCAAGTTCTTTTCCATCTTTTTGTAGGCCTATTACAGCATCATTCCTTCCTTGAAATTTAAGTTTCCGATCACGTACAATTATGCATATGATCTAAGCACACAAAATTATTCTAAAAGAACGCAATTTATTAAAAA
The DNA here is from genome assembly GCF_000493195.1 of Citrus x clementina. Taxonomy (NCBI): domain Eukaryota; kingdom Viridiplantae; phylum Streptophyta; class Magnoliopsida; order Sapindales; family Rutaceae; genus Citrus; species Citrus x clementina. The sequence continues at coordinate 18,559,380 of NW_006262339.1, read as the reverse complement.
TAAACTAAAATGGATATTCATGCAAAATAAAACTAAAATGCAATAAAAATATATCATTTACTCTCTAAGTAATCTTGATTTAAGTCTAAAAGTGCTATGATAACTCTCATTTCATAGAGTTATCAGCCACCCAAATGAAATTGACCAAACCAATCTCCCCCTCCAGATCATGTGAGAGGCACCACCAAGTCTGCACTCTATTTACAGCTCTTCAGCTTCTCCTTGGGCAATGGCTTTGTCATAATATCTGACTTATTCTCTGTCGTGTGAATATTCTCAAGTTATAGTTGTTTCTTCTCAAGCACGTCTCGTGTCTAATGATATCTCATATCAATATCCTTAGATTTCAAATGGTATGTCAAATTTTTTGTCAAGTGAATGCCACTCTGACTGTCACAATACACGATATAGCTTTCTTGGTTTACACCCAAATCTTGTAGGAAATTCTTCATCTATAAGGTTTCTTCACAATCTTTAGTGATTGCAATATACTCTACTTTTGTGGTAGACAAAGCAACACACTATTGAAGTCTGGATTACCATGAGACTGCTCTCTCTGCAAAAGTGAGTAAATATCCTACTAGGGATTTTCTAGAATCAACATCCCTGTCATATTAGCATATGTGTACACTTATAACACAACTTTGTCACCACCAAAATATCAACATGCTCTGAAAGTGCCTTTGAGATATCTAGAAATCCACTTTACTGCTATCTAATGCTCTTTGCCCTGATTGGAGAGAAATTGATTGACTATACCAACCGCATGAACAATTTCTGGTCTTGTACAAACCATAACATACATAAAATTGCCAACTATTGAAGTATAAGGAACTCACTTCATCTCTTACTTATCTTTCTCACTTGTAGGACAATGCTCGAAACTAAGCTTGAAATGGCCTGCAAGTGAATAACAAATAGATTTTATCTTACTTATGTTAAATCTATCAAGAACGCTTTCAACATATGCTTCTTGAGATAACAATAACTCTCTAGATTTTCTATCACGGGAAATCTTCATGCAAAGAATCTGTTTTATTGGTCCCAAGTCCTTCATTGTAAAAAGACTTGTTAAGGTCTTTATTTAGATTATCAATCTTACTAATATCCTGGCTAACAATTAATATGTTATCCAAATAAAGTAAAAGAATGATAAAATCATTATCACCAAAATTCTTTATAAAAACCCAATAATCACACATTATCTTGTTAAAACCATAATTCTCTATAAAAGAATCAAACTTGTTGTACCACTATCTTAGTGCCTCTTTTAGCCATACAAACTTTTCTTCAACTTGCACACAAGTTCTTCTTTATCTTTGACATTGAACCCTTTAAGTTGCTCCACGTATATTTGCTCCTCTGAGTCACTGTGCAAGAAAGTTGTTTTTATGTCAAGCTATTCAATCTCCAGATTTAAGCTAGTTACTAATCCTAAACAAACAGATAGAAGACATCTCACGGTAGGAGAAAATATTTTTTCAAAATTAGTACATTTCTTCTGACTGCAAACCCTTCACAACTAATCTAGTATTGTACTGCTGTTGTGAGTTATTTTCAATTTTTAATATGAAAACTCATTTGTTCTTCAATGCTCTCTTTTCTTTGGGAATCTTTACTAAATTATAAGTATTGTTCTCATTCAAGGATTTCATCTCCTCTTACATAACTTTAACCCACTCACTTTTATATTAGTGAGATATAGTTTCTTCAAAGCATTATGACTTCTCTCCATCTGTCAGCATCACATACTCATGTGGAGGATATCTAGTGCAATGACACTATTCTCTAGTGGATCTCTTTAATTCTAGTTCAACTAATGGTGTAAGTGGTTTTGGAGGTGCTTGGTCAACTGGTTCTGCTGGACCATGATTATTATTCTCTTCAGATCTTAAGATCATCATGAACTACAAGTGGAGAAACTGAAGTTGGAATAATAAGAATCTATAGATTTTGGTAGAAAATTATTATTCTTCTCTTCATCACCAACTATATGACATTTAAGAAACACCGTATCTCTACTTCTGATCAGCTTCCTTGCTATTGAATTCTATAATATGTACTTAAATTCTTTATGTCCATAGCCTAAGAAAATGTATTCCTTGGCTTCATTATCAAGCTTTGATACTTCATCTTTAGAGATGTGAATATGTACTCTGTAACCAAACGCTCTCAAGTATTTATAAGAAAACATCTTTTCCAGTCCAAACTCTCTCAAGTACATCACCATCTAAAGGAGCTGAAGAAGAAATGTTAATCAAATAAACTGCAATATGCATAGCCTCTATCCAAAATAATTTCGAAAGCTTGGCATCAGAAAATATACACCTGATCTTTTCTTCAGTTGTTCTGTTTATCCTTTGTGCAACATTATTCTGTTGAGGGTTTTATGTATAGTTTTCTCAAGTCAATTGGGAGCTTAGTCATTCTTATTCTTCTGGGGATTTCTTATTTAGTAATTATTAATGGGGATGTGTTTCATGGCCGAAACCTTGTTCTTTATTTTTCTTTTTGTAAACCATGAACTAAATTTATTTGTAGTTGAGTGATAAACAATCCTGATGGTTTATTGACTGAATATATGTGTTGTTGCATATTTGCTGTAGCATTTTGTTTTGATAGAATTTATTTTTATTCATTATTTCGGCTGATCACCTATTTAATGATATTAGCTGAGAAAGAGCCACAAAAGACCTATCTTAGTGGAACATATCAAAGCAATACTTGATCTTAAATTGGGTTTCCTAGATTGAGTTTTACTTGAGTCCCAAAAGGGCCATGCTTGATTTAAGATTAGTGATGAACTAGACATAGAGATTCACCTTGTAGGGTAAATAGAACCTAAGCGTGTAATGTTATTTCTTATATTGGCATAACAACTGATCACTGATAGGTTGCATATAGATATAAGATATCCAACATGCGACGGCTGATGATGCATAATGATTCTACCCAGTGCTGTAGCAACCGAGCCAAACATTAGAAAAATAGTCAAAACCATTAAGAGAGTTTATTCACTCAACTACTCTATATTTCCATTGGTTTTATCCTTGAGCTTGACGTGATAATTTATTTTGTTGCATTTTATTTATTGTATTTTTATTTTAATTAGTATATTAGTTTCATTAATTGTTTTATTTTAATTTAGAACAAAATTTGCGCTGTTAAAATTACTGTAGCAAGTCTGATAACATCAATCCATGTAGAGACGATCTTGAATACTTATCATTATATTACTTGTTGTGTACACTTGCACATCGACACTAATAGCATTAGTATTTATACCCAACACCCATAATCTTAGATGCTCTCTCATTTCCTATCTGAACATCGCCATAATCATAATTAATATAGGATGTGAAGTAATCACGATATGTGGTAATATGAAATGAAACCCCCAAATCAATACTTAACCACTAGTATGACAAATGAGATTTATAGAGCTCTCATCATAAAACAATACCCAAATCACCATCAACTATGGCTGTAGTGTTTTCTTTTTCATTTTTCTAAGTATTACATTTTCCTTTCGCCTCTTTTCCACAATCTATACTCTCTTTTATATGACCCATCTTTTGAGCGAAAGCAATTGACATTTCTCTTCTCAGATTATCATTATTTTGTTGACGAGAATTTCTGCTTTGGCTTTTCCCCCGTCTTTTTTTTTTTAAAAAAAGTGCGTCTGACTTAGAGAGAACTACTTTAACACTATTTATTTTAGATTATTCATTTTGCAACCTATCTGTGACCATATGCTAGGTTAATTTCCCATTTGGCGCTGAATTATTCACTAACACCACTAATGTCTCCTAACTGTCAGGCAAAGAACTAAACAGCAACAATGCTTGTAGTTATACTAGTGTGTTCACTTATACTATATCCTTCCTTGTAACTCACTAGTGTGTTCGGTTATACTACATCCTTCCTTGTATTTCAAGTTAAAAAGCCTTTTTATCCAATTGGCTTTGTTATGAGCTGTTGGCTGCTCATAAATTGTTTTCAATTTCCTCCAAGGAACATCAGCTTTGGATTTCTTCACGATATGGTGGTACACACTTTGATCAATTCATGACCTAATAGTACTCATAGTCTTCTAGTTTAATTTCGCCCATTTGTTATCATCAAAATCAGCTGGTCTAGTTTTTTCATCTTTAATGGATTCATGTAAGTCTTTCATGTAGAGTACATCCTTTATTCTAGACTCCAAATACCATAATTCCATGACTTCAATTTAATCTTGCACATCGAAGGCTCCTTCATCTCAACCACCCAAGTAATAAAAAATACAGAACTTGATGCTCTGATACCATTATATTGGGAAAGAAATCCACGCAAGCACTTGCAAATTAAGAGGAAACAAATTATTTCCCTCTTTGTGTGATTAAAATAGGATGTGTACCATAAATTAAGAAGTAGAAAATAAATCAACATAGTTCAAAGTAATTAATCAACCATAAGAGGTGCATATTTTTATGTGGAAAACCTAAAATAAGAAAAACCATGGGATTGTAGAGGTTAACAACATCAAGAATCTCAACAATCTTGGCTTACAGTAATAGCCTAATATATGTCTCTTTAACAAGTGGGTATTTTAAATAACAACCAACAAGAGGATAAAACAAAAATAAGACCAATAAGATTGTTGAGGGCAATTCTAGGGACTTTGATAACTCTATGAAATGAGAGTTATCATGGTAATTTTAGACTTAACTCATTATTACTTAGAGAGTAAATGACATGTGTTTATTGCATTTTAGTTTTATTTTGCATGAATAACTATTTTACTTTATTTTTAATAAATTGCGTTGGTTGAGAATAGTTTTGTGTGCTTATATTGTGTGCATAATTGTAGATGATTTGAAGCTTAAATTTCAAGGAAGGAATGCTGCTGCAATAGGCTTGCAAAAGATGGAAAAGAATTTGGTTACAGAAGAATTGAAACAAATCTGGAACAGTGCAGTTGCTGTAGTCGTTGCTGTAGCAACCATTGCATTGCTGTAGCAATCCTGGAACAACGACAGAGAAAATTTTACAGAATATTGCAATCTGCAGTTTTTTAATCTAGAAGATGCGCAACATACACTTCCATTTACCCTAATTTTCAACTATAAAAGGAGCACACATCATAAGAAAAGGGGGCCATCAATCACGACTGAAAGAAAAACAAGAAAGAAACAAAGAAGAAGATTGAAGAGAAGGACGCAAGTCTGCACCAATAACAATATCTGCAGAATATTTGGGATTCAACTTTTCTCATTCAATTCTTGTTCTTCTTCCTTATTCTTTGGTTGAAAATATGTCCTTGATGGCTGAAACTTTGCAGTTTGTTTTTCTTTTACAAGTTATGAACTGAATTTAATTGTAGTTGAGTGACAAATTATCTAGATGGGTTTTTGATTGTTCATATGAGTTGCTGCACATCTGCTGTAGCACTTTACTCTAATAAATTATTTTACACACATTATTTCGGTTGACCTCCCATTTAATGATACAAGTTAAGAGAGAGCCACAACATGGTCTGTCTTAGTGGAACATATTAGAGTAATATTTGGTCTTAAATTAAGTTTCCTGGATTGAGTCTCAACTTGAATCCTAAAAGAATTGTGCTTGATTTAAGATTTGTGATGAATTAGATAGAGAGATTCACCTTGTAGGGTAAAGAGAATCTAAGTTTGTAATGCCATATTTTATGTTGACATAACAACTGGTCACTATTAGGTTGCATAAAGATATAAGATATCCAACATGTGGCGACTGAGGATGCATGAAAATTTTACCCAATGCTGTAGAATATGTTGTAGCAACTGAACTTAACATGCACTAAACAGTCAATCCCATAAAGAGAATTTGCTCACTCAACTACCACTTGTTTATTGATTCAACCGTGTGTTTAATGTGAATTTTAGTTTTAGTATCTCTACATTTTGTGTTGTTGCATTATTACTGTTTTTAGTCAATAGATAATTTTTTTTAGAAAAGAGATTACATTGTTGAGATTGCTGTAGCAGCTCTAGTAGCATCAATCCATGTGGAGATGATTTTGATTACTCATCACTTTATTACTTGTTGTGTACACTTGTACATTGACACCAATAACACTCAAGCTAAAAATATACAACAGAATTTCCATCCAAAATTGAGAGAAAATTGAGTTAAAACCACCTTTCTTTTGTTCAATCAAAGATTGAAATCCTGATCTCAAAATTAAAAAACATGCCACTGTTATCTCTTCTCACTCTTTTGTCATTTTGTGTGATTCTTCAATAATAGCCTTTGCTTGTTTTATTTCCCTTTATATAATGCGCTTTTCAAAACTTATTTTTAATGGAAAATTTCATAGAACTCCAAAGCTTACGATTAATTACACATCAAGCAAACGTTTTGGATTTTGGGTTTTTGGGCCTCCCTAATGAGAACGACTCGACGCTTAGAATTTACAAACTAGAGGAATCCATTTAAGGGACGGTTTTGCATAATTTTTAAATTGAAAGTTTATAACATCAATTTAAAGGTAGTGATTCTTGCAAATTATTTAGTTATGTCAATAAAATACTTATGTTTACTTAGTCTTTAGAAAGTTTGTTAGCAATATTATTGTTTACCTAGTGTTTAGGATATAATTGCAATAGTAGAGAGTGGCTGTAGCATTTGTAGGATAACAACTCATTATTTCTTATTAATTTGCTTAGTTTGTTATTTTACCACCTATATGAACGCATTATCCAGTGAATAAAAGGCGCATTATTACATTGTATTATATTAATGTTCGCGTTAATTTATTGTTTGCCTTGTTTAAAAGTTATGGAAGTTAGATTATGGTGCATTATGATGCACACAATGCATTAAAATGGCGCATTACACAAACCCAAATTCCACTCTGGTTTGTGTAATACAACCAACTTTTGCCTCAGTTGAGGCATTAAATATATTTTAATTTTTATTATAATGAATAAAATATAAAAATATATTATATTATAATATTATTTTATTTAATAATACTATATTATATCCTATTATTTTATTTATATATCAGTAATTAATATAAAAATAATAATTTAATATTTATATAAAATTAATACAGTATAGTATAAACCAAACATGATACAATATTATAAGATAATACTAATGCAATATAACATAAGATGATCACCTGCATTATATAATGTAATACAACATAATACAATATAGTATGGTAAACACACAAAAATGTATTAGTTCATAATTGTTTTCTCTTTGTCTTTACTTTGTCTTCGGAGATCATGCATACTCCTTTTATTGGCACCAGTACAAAGGGCTGTTGGAGAGAGGGGTGGGATTTATGAATGGTAGGGCATCGACCGTCTAAACAAAGTGTGAATAAATCTGCTCTGCGATAAATCAAGGATGGTGAACCATGTCAATTAGAGTCCAACATGGGGTTACACCGAATCTCAAGACTTTGCTCGTGAGGGATGGATGCTGAACTCATTGGCTTAGAGGGCACCCTGGCAGCTATGCCTAAGTTTAGTAGTTAGTGAGGAAGGCTGATGAACTAAAAAGCGCAAGTTCATCCTCGGCCTGCAGCTGCGGATTGAGAAGTATTTCACTCCTCTCCTCGGCTTGGTGGTAACTAAGCTATGCCCGAATCCCCACTCCCCTTACTTGAGATTGCGAGAGAGGTGGAGTCTGTGAAGGGCTATTTTGAAATTATGGAAGTGTTAATAGATTAATGACTTTTTCAAGGATGTAATTATTTGAATCCTCTAAAGTACTCATTAGACCCTTTTTTTTTTTTTTTATAAAACTTTTTCTTACTAAAATGTCCATGCCATAAATTACTATTAAAAATTATATAAAATAAATGAAAAAAATAAGTTCATACTCTCTCTTTAATCCATCTATTCTAGAACTGAAGGTTAGATAAAATTGTTTTATATTTGGATACAGCAAAAAGTCTATTGTTGGGAAAAGTTGTAATCGGCCAATAAGCTATTTTTTAGGCAATCGTCTTTGAATTTGGCCTTTAAATTCTCTATCTTTAGTAATTTTTTTCTTTTATTTTTTTTATATGTATGTCTGAAAAGGAAAGAGGCACGAGAGAAAAAATGTATAGTTAAGAGCTTGAATTTTATTGTTTAATGTGATTACAAATATTATTTTATTACCTGTGCTGCTTTCCCTAATCTTTTGTATATTTTTTAGCGATTATATTAGAGTACGTCTGAAATTGGAAGGAAGATTCGCATACGAAACTATGGAAAGAGTACAGACAGATGGAGCCATGGGAGAACAATTGCGGAGACAAGAGAAAGGTTGTAAAACTGTAAAGAAGAAGTTGCATAAATCGTTATAGTTTAATTCACACACACACACATATATATATGGATTTGTAAAATAAAATATAAAATTTTAAATTTTTGTAAACAGAAATAAAATATAAAGTTTTAAATTTTTGTAAACAGATTTATTAAATAAATAAATTTAATGACTATTTTAATGAGTTCAAATAGATCTATCCATTTATAAAAAATTTTTCGTGGGTATTTCCAGTGAAGTGAAGGGACTTATGAAAAGTTTTGGGGGGCGTTAAAAAGCTTCAACTCATTTTTTCCCTTTTTTAAAGCGAAGGGACAAGTGTAAATTTCCCTTTTTTAAATGAGCTTTTGCGAGCAGTCTTGTAGTCCTGCTCTTCGTATGTCGGTAGCATGGGGATTGGAATTATCAATTGCTACCTCCAGGCTCCAACGGTAATATTAGTGGAGCGGAAGAAGTAAAAAGCGAAAGCGCGAAATCAGATACGAGTAAAGGGGCATTTTAGTCCTTACACCATTGGTCTAATATTTGAATACAGTCGCTTGCTTCTTTATTTCCCTCCTCACTTCATAGACTCCGCTGCAAAATCTAGGGTTTCGAGCACACAAAATTTTTCGAAGTGAATTCAAAATTACCACGATTTCAGGTTTGTTCTCTGAAAAAGTTCTATTTAATAGTGCCCTGATTATGATGCATTCGTAAATTTAGCTTGATCTAGTTGATTTTGATTTTGTTCGCAGTGTTTGACACTAATCACACCAGTTTTAGGGCTCAGAATTGATACACAACTCGGCCGACTGAGTTTTTTTTTTTTTTTTTTTCGGGTAATTTTAAATTACTAAGGCATGGATCAGAGTGAATGTGAAGAGAGAGGACAAAATGTTTTGGATTTCAAGTGTAAGAATATTATTCATGGAGAAGAGAAATCGACTATTGCGTCTCAAACGCCAGAGAAAACTAATGAGCATTTGCATGCTAAATTTAAAGCAAGAGGAGTTAAACATCTACACATGTGAGTATTTCAATGGGTATTTTTTTTTTTTTTGAGTTCTTAATGATGTTATTTGCTTGAAACCAAAATTTAAGGTGTCTATATTCAGATATGATGCCATGGTGGAGCTCTTTGGTGCAATGACTTGTTCATTGAGGTTGCTTAGCTTGTGCAGAAAGTCGCAGACTTTTAAAAATATTTCTGCTCAAGTGGAGGTACTAACTAAAAGGTAACTGAATTTGAATTTTTTTGGTTCTTTACCCTCTGTTTTGTTGTTTGGTATTTTTGGCTTTATAGCATCAATGAGTTTTTTTTTGGTTTATTAGCATTAATGAGTGCCATCTTGTATGATTGTGCTAAAGTATTGATATGGATTTACATTGCTAGAGGTCACAGTCAATTACTCTAGTTAAAGGAGTTATGCTTGCCAAAGATTAAAGCACAAAAATCTAATTCAGTCACATAGTTGAGGAGGAAGGTTTGAGGAAACGTTTTGATTGCATTATGGATTTGTACATGTATCTGTCAGAGGTGTAATTGCAAAACAAGCATCATTATGGAAAAGGGTGAAGGGTATGACTAATAGTGCCATCTTGCATGGTTGTGTTAGTGTATTGCTATTATTACATTGCCAGATGTCACGACTCAATTAATTCGGTAGTTATGCTTGCCAAAGATTTAAGCAGCAAAAAGTAATTGAGTCACTTAGTTGAAGAGGACGGTTTTGGGAAACGTTTTGAGTGCATTATGGAATAGTACTTGTAACCGTCAAAGGTATAATTTCAAAACAAAGATTATTATGGTTATTAAATACTGTAGATTCAGGATCAGTTCTATAACTCAGTAGGTGTATGGGTTCTTTGGACAAGGTTTGGGGTTAGTTGAGAATCAGTTGACCGTTAATTGTCTTGATGGATGCGATAATGGATCTTGGAGTTGGGATAGATCCTTGATATCTGACACCACAGAAAAGAAAAAAATGCATAAGTTTAGAATTTAGGCGATCGCGTCTAGGGCTCTTAAGAATCACTTATGTGAAAGCAGTCACATCTGAGGAACAAAATTTTGTATTGATAAATATGAAATGGGCTTTGTATATGTTACAGGTTTCCTTTATTGTCATATGAATGTGATTCCTGAACTCAAAAACAATTATAAGATTATCGAGTTTGATTGGGAAAGCCTTATTAAACACTATAAAGGACTAGCAAGACAACCGCAGTGCACAGTTTAATAATTTATGGCCATCACAAACTGGAGAAAATCTCTTGTAAAACAGTTTAATAATTATTACAGGTTTAATAATTCATCTATATTGTGGCTCTTAGTTAAGAATTGTGCTAGCTTTTAAGCTTTCTTGAATCTTTTGTAGTCTGCATCATTGCAACTTAATCGTTGACTTCCCCTATGGGCAGCGCAGAAACAATCTACTTAAGATCTAGCTTTTCAGTAAAGTTGATTACTATTATTATTATTATTATTATTATTATTATTATTATCCCACAATATGTACTTAATGGTGAACCTATGTAACAAATTTAGACCTTTCGATAGACTGGGCCTTGTTTATAACCATACGAATTAGAAGTTAATGATTATATTGACATATAAAATTTATTTGCAAAATGGTATTTACTTGTACAATTGTGCTTCCTTGACCCATACCCAGTTAGATGATTTTCTATATCTAAATCCTGTTGGATGTTGGATCTATTTGAATGGTCTCAATCTATTCATGCTCCTACAGATAGTTGTGAAAAGAGTGCAACCATCCTCCCTTTTTTTTAATTTAATTTTTTGAGTTAATCTATCTACTGAACAGCTAAAGAAAATTCAAAACTGTAGTCACTTATCAAGTGATTTGATGCCATCATTCTCAAATATATGTGTGTATGTATCTTTCAATTAATTTAGTTGATACTTTTATGTAGATTTTGGCCTGATTGGGAATAAAGAACCGTTTTTTATCCTTGGAACTTAAAATTCTTTTGGTTGAAACAATGATATTTGTATATGAGTTCAGTTTTTGGAGAGAGAATATCTTTTCTATATCATGTAATCATCTCTTTCTTCATTGTTTTGTGGCCTCAAACTTGTGGAATAGGTTGTGCAAAGAGGCTAACATTTTGTGGGTCATTCTAGGTTTTTGTCACTTTATTCTTATGGAGAATTCCTATGCTTTTGGTAAAGGAAAAATGGCCAAAGCTCTTTGGATCTGTGCTGTGGCAGCTCTGTTTCGGGTAACATGGTAGGAAAGAAATCTTCTTATTTTTTAGGGAAAAATGCAGATAATATTGAGGAATTGTGGGATGGAGTCCATCTTCTACTTTGCTTTGGGTTTCAGTTTCTAAGGAGTTCCAAGATTCATCTTTTTTCTCCATTCATCTAAGTTGGGAGAGTGTTTTGAGATAGATGTCTAGGCTGGTCTAGTATTGTAAAGAGATGTTTGGTATATTCTGTATAGCAGTGAATAGTTTTCATTTATTGCTTTTTCCGTGGACAGCTGGTTCACTCCTTGTAATGATTCTTCATCATTAATATAATTTATGGTTTCTTATCCAAAAAAAAAAAAGAAAAATCGTTTCTCTTTTGCGCATTTGTAATGAGTCATTATGTTTTAAATATGATGTTTACTAAAAGAAGAATGTTATGCCACCTTTGCTTTGCCGATATAGGGAAAATTTCATGTTTTGAGAGTATACCTGTTAGATTTCTATCTGTTCTTCCAATGCACATGTATATTTCCTTCACACATACTTCCCAAGCATTATATAGCAAAACATTTGAGATTTTATTTCTGTATATAGTTTTTCAATGCACTTATATATTTCCTTCACATATTCATTTTGCATATCTTGTGACAAAATGTTGAACATGTTTCTCTTTTCAGAAAATTTTCATTCAGAGATCTCGCACAAATAAAATTTATACTTCCGGAAGCCATACAAATAGATAAAATTCTGGTGCATAACAAGAAAACCCTATGTGTGGAGCCAGATTTGAAAATTGCATTGCTTTTTGATGTCATAGAAGGCCACAGTAAACATTCTGATTATAAAGCTCTCTGCCAAGTTTTTGGCTCCAGGCTTGTAAATTTCTTCACTGTCCATCCTGAGGTATTGCTCAGTCCCTATAATTGTGGTTATTGTGTTTAGCTGCATTGAAAGACAATTCCTGCACCATAGTAGAGTTTTTGACTGATATTTTGTTTTAGTTAATTAGTTTGCTGCAGTAATAGTTTTTATTGCACTTTGAAAATTTGGAATTTAAGCATAATCTGAGTGGCAAGTAACTTTGTTCATTTTGTGGAGGATTTTCAGTTGGGTAACACTATGATCCTATATTTATTTATGTTTTTCAAAGAATTGGTAAATGGTATTATAAAGAAAACATAGATTTCAGTTGGGTAACAGTATGTAACTGCTTGAGGTACTAAACGGTTAGCATGCATCGACAGCTGGTTTTAGCATGCTGGCTTGCTTAGAAGCCTTTCTAATTATGGGCCTAGTTCATTGTATCTATGTTTTCTATTGGAGTAGCCATGTTGAACTCGTTTTATTTTTTGGGTACAAGGCTTGTGGTGTTCCAGAGGCTACATTGCCACAACCATTTAGCCAAAAAAGTCAGGCTTCTTTGGGGAAAATGCCAGCTGAATTTCCAGAGGTAGTTGGGTCCAGTGGTGGAAACTGTTGGATGTTTGATCTAGAGCAGTTCCCTCTTGAATCTATTGAATCACTGCCATATTCTGCTGACAACGAGCTGTTGTTGACATCATCCCATCTTCATCCAGCTTTCAGTCCTCGTTTCTCTCAGAAGACAGTTGCTGTGGCAGCAGAAAAGACTATACTGTTAACATGTCCAGCATCTGTGTCATCTGCCGTATCTGGTGCCATGAACAACCAAGCTGTTAAAACCTGGCAAGCAGAAGAATCTCCTGCCAGTCTTGTAAATAACAAATGTGTCAAAAGTAAGCAACTGATGGAGCTGCCAGATACATGTTCCAAATCCAGAGTTGTTAATCCTCCTGTCCCTCCAATAAGCTCTCAACGTGTTAGATCTCATGATTGTGAAAGCCCTGTGCAGAAGCTTGCTTCGCCTGCTGACAGTTTGATGCTAGAAACACCAGCACAGGTCATTCCAAACAGGTCAATACCCAGTTGTGACAACAAGCTCAGGGATATGACCATTCGAGATTGTAGATCCTGCCACACGCCAGCAAAAAGATTTATCGACTTTTCACATCTAGATGATGAGAGAAACTCATTTGGAATGCAGACAGACAGTGACAGTGTTCTAAATGACGAAATCTCTCAAGATGTAGGAGTAGGGGCTAATGAGGAAGGCAATGACAATGTTTCTCTTCCATTACTTGATAAGGTAGGTCCACACTTCAAACCATTTTATGTTTGTGGTGTACTTCCGAAACTATGGGACATATACGCTTTTGTACGATGATCTTTAAGTCAATTTGCTTACATCATTTATCCAATAACATCAATGTTAGTTTGTAGGCTTGATGTGATTTTATTTTGTTCATCCAAAGAACTAGTTTCAGGTTTGCAGAAGAATTGTATGGATGAAATGGTGAGTGGCCGAGTTTGTCCAGAAAATTTAAAGGTGGTACATAAGTGACTGCCTTTCTAGGCTTTCCTTTCGATATCCCCTTAGCACATTGTACAAACTAGGCATTGTGTTGATCTTGTTGCAGTTTAATAGTTAACTTAATATTGAATTTTAAGCTTGGAAATGTTTAGAAGCTCTTTAGAGTCTGGTATAGTTAATGACTTGGCCTACTACTTTTATGAAAGCTTTTTTAGCCAACAATGTGAGGATTACATATATTTACCTTATGCATGTACAATTCGTGTTGCTTTTTTGTTTTTCATCCTTTTACCTGTTATTATGAGTTACTCAAATTATTGTACTTTTGTGGTCCTATCCTTGCATTATTGACTCAAACGTTTGCTGCTGTAGCTAGAGGGGAGCCATGGCAACCTAACTGATGATAGCAGGAGGAGCCAGTCTGAAATAGTAACCGACGAAGATATATCTGTTTGCTTGCCCAACCTGGTTGCTTCCATTCACCACATCTTTCAGACTGTCAACTACTCTTCAATCACAAAACAGGAACTTGTGCACAAGATAATTATGAATAATCTTGACATAATTGAAAGACGTATGTTTTTATTGAGTTGACTGAGGAGCACATGATTTAATCAGAAATTGAAATCTTGGTTGTTGTTGCTGAACTGGTTTATTCTTTTCTACAGGAGAGGTTGAAGAGCAAATTGAGCTCCTTGAAAAGCTGGTTCCAGAATGGATTTCCAAGAAGCTTGTGCCTGGCGGAGATATCATGTACGAGTAAGTAAACCTATTGTTCCACCTTTGTACATCAAAATAATTTGGGATACTTGGATATTAGTTTGAATATAAACATAGTTCTATCATTGATCTAATTTTGTTCTCTCTGGCTTTCTGTAGCATCAACCAGGTTTCAGATTTGACGTCAATTCAGGCTAGGGTTATGAGCAAATGACAAGAACGCCCAAGGTACTTCCTTATATTACAAGTTATTCTTGTTTTATAGAAATGGGACTCTGAATCTCAGAATTTGGTTGATCAGCGATGAAAATGAAAGAAGTACTGCTCATCCTAAACTTCGGATGGAACTTGGAACTTAGATTAGGCAAGATGATATATGTTAACATATCATACTTAACTACGAAAATTATTCGTGTTTTGGCTTCCCTAATGTTCGAATCCAGCCTATCTGCTGTTGACAATTGGAGTCCATCAAGGAGAAACAAACTTTGAACATTCATAAGGAATGACAAAGATTTATGTTAATTCTTCTCCACTCTGAAATCAATCTTTAATTCTCTATTGGGTGTGGTTTGTTTTATTTATTTATATATATATATTTGTAAGAATATTATACAACTACAACTTTTATATGTAGTCGATAATAGATAATTAATATAACTTTATAGTTTTCATATTAACTTTATTATTTTAACAAAATAACAATTATATTCAATATAGAGCTGAGGCACCATACCCCACAGTTTGTCTTCTAGTAAATGCACCATTCAATGAAAAGTAGCCAGATCACGTGGTGAAAAGGCTGCAAGTGGCGCATACATAAATTCAGTCATGAGAAGGGAATTGTTTTTGTAGTAAGAAAATTGTTACAAGAAATAAGACACATGTTGAGCTATCTTACAAAATGTGAGACATTCTTCTCTTTTATGAAATGTGAGTGAAGTAAATGTTTTTTAAATATTAGTGAGAGGTAAAAATAAATTTGGGTAATATTTAAGTACTTGATGAGATTTAAATTGTGTGTGATAACAAAAATAAGTTACAGTAATTATTGATTGGGAAACGCAAACATGACAATTAGTATCTATTTATAGTAAAATTTCAATTAATTAATGTTTAATAAATTGATAATCTAGATTAAATAATAGTTTTTGTGATCCCAACTTGGGGACAACGTAGTAAATTAATTAATTTGATAAGATAATAGTTTTTTAAAAAAATTATATTTTCTTATAGGATCCACTTACTAAATGAATTAATAATTATCTAGTGTAAATCAAAATCCATATGATATGTCTATATGGCTTGTGTAAACTATCTTTTTAACATTATTTTCTTTTATTTTAAATTAATTTTGACTTGGATCTCATCTTTTTAACATTATTTGCTTCTATTTTAAATTAATTTTGACTTGGATCTCATCTTTGACTTTTTGTAATGTGAAAAGAAATTCTAGTTGGTATTGTTGTTTTACAACAATAAATTATTCAATTTCAATACCATAATAGATACCAACACAAGATAAATCAATACTCTAAACATGATCATATTTTTTTGAATTAATGAATATTTTCATAAAGTAATTGATATTCGATAATTTTCACTGAAGTACAATCCAAAATTCGATAGGGATTCACTTAGATCAATTTTCACTAAAATATAATCCAGAATTCTATCTTTACTCATTTGGAGGAATTTGTTTACTTATAAGCAAGGTTGGGACTTGGGAGTCGAACCGTCGGGAGCACGCTGCCAATGGGCACCACTGGGCAGCGACGGAATTTTTTATTTGTAGTTTTATAAAAGTGATACAGACTTCAGTGGTTTCAGAGTAAAACAACAATTTTTGCTTAATAACAGTCAAAATCGTCTGAGGAGATGTCTATTCATAAAATCAATCTTAGATAATTGAGGACCCTGCAGCAGGCAGATGTAGCTAATTTTGGATACCGAATCTTACAAAATGGACAAATAAATTAATTAAAGAAAACAAAATCCAAAATGAAAATGACTGTTTTTGTTTTTTTTTTTTTTTAACTTGTTACTATTCTATGTATATATTACAGTATGAATTTTTTTGGAATTATGGACACATATACGTGTAGTACAACCTAAAAGTTTATTGAAACAGAAAGAGTGGATGGACCAGGGAATGCTATTGTAAAGAAGGAAAATAACGTTTGCCTTTTGAAATAAATGTTATTAAATCTGGAGACGTAGCTTTATACAAGAGATTTCCTACAATCATGCTAATCTATTCTAGGTAGTCTAAATATAAAAGGCAACTGAACAAATATACAACTAATACAATATATTTGTCAATGAATGGCCAGATATCATTGACCTTTCCTTCTCAACACTCCCCCTCAAGTTGGAGAGTGAATGTCAAGAACTCCTAACTTGCGTATCATAGTTGAGAAAGCTTCCTTTCCCAATGTGGAGAGCAACAAAAGTCCAAAGACCGTCTAATTCATTAATCTAGAAATCTATTTCCACGAATAACTGAAGAAAAGTCTTACCTTTCAATCCACTTTTGTGGGACTGCAAATTGAAATGAGGCTTTGTGGGGGCTCAAATAATACTTTTTCATATGGGACAGGTTGATCAGGATTCGCGGCCTGGATATTGGACCCTCTTTGTGTCGTGTCTTAAGTTTCTCAGATGAAAGCCAATTATGCCTGATCAGATGTACTCAGAATAGTCTGTGTCAAACTCGTAACCAAACTCTAGTAGAGTCGCCAAATGCTTCGGTGGAATTTTCACTTATCCATGTGTCGCCTTTGGATTGGTTGGACGCGCTCTTCTATATTCAGTTGGGCATGCGTCGCCTTGGGTCTGCGAACTGACCTTCTGTTGATGGTTTAAGAGTGGGAACAAAAAGCATATTTGAGCATTAGTATGACCCAGAAAAGCCTGTGTTGCAATTTCGACTGGACTTCACAGTATGTGTGAGCGGAGTATGCTACGAGTACTGGTGTCTGTGTGAGCGGAGTATGCTTAGTAAATAATGGAGTAGGGGAAAAATAATCCCCAAATTTTTAACGGGGTGGGGTTTGGTTTTGCACTCTCACCCTAATCCCATTATATATAAATATGTTTTTAATTCTTATTTAATAATTTTTATTTTATCAACTATAATGTCAATTAATAATTTTTTTAATGTAATATAAACATGATATGAATAAAAGAAAATCCTACAATATAATTCTTTTTCAACTCCAAAAAATTATTATGTTTTCTTTTTTTCTTTAAGGTGCTGTTCTCTTCAAACACTTTTCAGTTTTGATAGCATTTGAAGATATTGTTTCAAACTTTTAGAGATTTTTTTTAAATAATTGAAATACTTTATAATATGGTAATGATTTTATTTTAAGACTCTAATTTTTAATTTACTGAAATAATGTATTTATACCTACTATAAAATTGACAAATGGGGAATGAGGTGGGGATGGGGAAATTATTCCCTACATGAGGATTCCCCAGCCCCACCCCACTAAATTTATTAGAGAATTTAGGTAAAAAATTTTAATGGGGTGGGGAATGAGGTAGGCCTTCCCACCCCTACCCCATTGCCATCCCTCACTTGATATTGGCAAATTGCGGTAAGCTTTGGGAAAATCCTAATTCGGAAAGTGACCCTAAGGATGAAATTCTATGACGAGGATATCCCACAAGATGTTTTATGGAGTGTGTAAGGTGATTCTGGCACTGAATTACGATTTAAAAAGGAGTTGGTGAATGAATAAAGAATACTGTAGTAACAATTTCTTGCTGCTTAAGGTACTTGTTTAAAGTTTCTGGTGCGTTTGTGAAACGACTCGCCCCGAATCCCCCAGGCGAGTCAATCTAATCTCATCAAAACGGACTTAATAATAATCTAATTAGTGAGAATTCTGCCAAAAATTCAGTAGAATCTCCTTTATAAATATAACACTCTCAATTTGCAA
Organism: Citrus x clementina; assembly: GCF_000493195.1. Lineage (NCBI taxonomy): Eukaryota > Viridiplantae > Streptophyta > Magnoliopsida > Sapindales > Rutaceae > Citrus > Citrus x clementina. The sequence continues at coordinate 18,540,828 of NW_006262339.1, read as the reverse complement.
ATATGAATATAACACTCCCCAAAATAATTCACTATACAACCAACTCCAATGATCAATATCCTCAACTAAAATGCTGAGTTTTACTCAAGATATCTCCAGAGTCTCAAAAGATAATATTATAACTAGAATTAATATATCTCAGTTTATTCTCAATCCTAAAAGAATAATATAACAAAATTATACAATCCCAAAAGAACAAGATAACCAGGATGTCCTAACAAAAATAATCTATATCTTCTAACACCATTACGTGGCCAAGACTCAAAATATATTAACAGTCGCTGGATCGATTTGGTGTACCTGCAACCACTTGGTGGGGGGGGGGATATAATAAAAGCGGGGTGAATATAAAACTCAGTGAGATCAGTAAGCGGATAATAGTTTTTAAAAATTAATTCTTACTTTAAAAGAATTAATCATATTATTTCCAAACATGATTTCATCAAACCATATGCGAGAAACCAGTAATAAATCATTTAATATTTAAATCAGATTACTAACCATGAAAAACATATATAATATCGTGCCTAATAACAATGGAAATCATATCACAATATCATATAGAATACACAAATATGAAAATCAACAACAAATAGATACCCACGGAAAAAATCTCGTCATATCCGGACCTCAATGGATGGGCAATGACATATTATCTAGGTACCATCATGCCCCGAAGCTACACGGATATACAGGGAAATGCCATCTCATATCTCATCACATCTCATCATATCTGTGAATACATAATCTAGTCCGTAAGGGACAAAAGCATCCAAGCATACGACCTAAAACCTATGTGTGTACTCAGACGGGCCCCAAAGGTTTGTATCTCATATGTATCATATGTATCTCAATATTTATCTGTATCTCATATTTGTATCTCTATAATCATCATACCGCATGCATATGCCCCCAAAAGGCAAAAGCGCCCAAACACACGGCCCAAAGCCTCTATGTGTGTTCAGACGGGCCCCAAATGCCTCTCATCTCATCTGTATCACTGTATCTAGAAGGAAGGGTACTGTCCAATGATTTTAAAAACAATCTCTATACTTATATTCATATACATTCTAATCATACATTTATTTTCATTATCACATCTAAATCCACTCTTCTCATCTTTAAAATACTATCATATTTTATTCAATGTCGATATGATAAACCATTAACCAAACATTTTAATATAATATCAATGCGTATATAAAATCCATTCCGAGGAAATCATTAAATCAGAATATTTAAAATACTTATTTAGCAAACAGACTTTACTATCATAATTAACTATGAAAATAGAATTTGTATATTCCACTCACAGTAACGATATTCACGCTTGGTTATCGTCTACGTCGCTAGACCGGTTCTCGCTCGCGGATCCTCCTAAATAAAGGAAATGACATAATTATTTTCTGTAAATCGGAATTAGAACTAAATTTATGCAATAAACTCGAAACGAACATCTATCCATAATTTACAACTCCCGTGTCAATATAATTACGAAAATACCTTCGAATTCGTAAAACATTAAAATACTCCGAAATCGTAAATCACTGAATTACCCTAAGAATCATAATTATACCCAATTCTCAATTCTTGAAATTACTAAAATATCCACAGGCTCAGAAATTACAAAATTGCCCTTAAAGTGTGAAATTACCGAAATGCCCTTATCGGTCAACGGTCACCGAAATTTAGTCAACCTTGGCCGGGAAACTCAAGTCTGAAAGTTCTAATAACGCTAAGTCTAGTAGTGCCGGCGGTGAGCTCCCACGCACGGCAACGATGCCAGAATCTATCTCGACAGTCGTGAATTTCCAACAGTTGACCGGTGGCGAAACAATAACTCTCGGTGGCTATGGATGGTCGAGGATTAAAGAGGGAGTCGTAGGGAACAAACCTGAGGTGGTGGCGTGATCAAATTTCGGTAGAATCAACGATGGTGGTGATGGGTTTTGGCCGTGATTTCTCAACCTTGAAACAATGGCGATCCCGTCGGTTTTCAGCGACAATGATGGCTGGGGTATGATGGCTGGGGTATGATTGTCGGTCTTCAACCTTCAGATTGGTACCAAGTTTGACCGGTGGGGTGGGTGGAATCGCAATATATGGCCGGGTCGATTTCGAGTCAAACGGGTCGGGTTTTTGGGTTAGTTTTGACAACTTCTCTCTCACTCTCTCACACGTGTGTCTCTGTTTACCCTATTTTCCAGCTTCCTCTTTTATTTATTTTAACTTTTAACCACCTCATTTTTTTTTATTTTTTCACATATGTTACAATCCTCCCCACTTATTAAAATTTCGTCCTCAAAATTTATGTACCTGATAAGAAAAGATGGGGATACTGAGCTTGCATTAAGTCCTCACGTTCCCAGGTAGATCTTCCTTTGAATGATTCCTCTACCATACTTTTACTAGAGGAATCATCTTAGAACGCAGAACTTGGTGTTTCTCTTCCAGTATCTCTACTGGTAAGTCAAATCTTCCTTCAACTGAATTGGTTGCTTCGATAACACATGGCTTGGGTCATATATGTACTTTCGGAGCATTGAGACATAAAACACATCGTGGATTCTGGATAACTCGGGTGGTAGAGCTAATCAATAAGCTAACGAATTGATGCGCTCGATGATCCTATATGGCCCAATGTAATGCGGGCTTAACTTCTCACGTTTCCCAAATCGAAGCACCCTTTTCCAAGGAGATATCCGTATGAAAACTCTATCACCAACTTCGAATTCAAGTTCCCACCTACGCTTGTCTGTATATCTCTTCTGTCTATCTTGGGCCACCTTTAATCTATCCCGGATCAATTGTATCTTCTCGTTAGTATCCTGGACTAGTTCTGGACCGAATAACCTCCTCTTACCAACCTCATCCCAACATATTGGAGTCCTGCATTTTCTACTATACAAAGCCTCATATGGTGCCATCTCGATACTAGCTTGATGCTGTTGTTGTAAGCAAACTCTATTAGAGGTAAATAATTATCCCAATTACCTTTAAACTACATCATTTTGCAAGTTGGTCCAGAACTTAGAAGTAAATCGAGAATCTCTATCTGAGACTATGGACACAAGTACTCCGTGAAGTCGAACTATCTCAGCCACTTAAATATTCCCTAACTTGTCCATCGAATAGGTGGTTTTGAATTGTAAGAAGTGAGCATATTTTGTAAGTTGATCAACAACCACTCAAACACTATCATGTCCTTTCTGAGTAAGTAGAAGTCCCGCTACAAAATCCATGGTGATGTGCTCCCACTTTCACTCAGGAATAAGAAGCAGTTGAGAACACCCTGCAGGCCTCTAGTGTTCAGCCTTAATTTACTGACAGACTAAACATTGAGAAACAAATTTTGCTATCTCTTTCTCTTCATACCCTGCCACCAGTAATGATCCCTCAGGGTACGATACATCTTCGTACTACCAGGATGCATCGCATATGCTGAACAGTGAGCTTCTTCCATAATCTCTTTTTTCAAATTCTTAATATCAGGTACACAGAGTCTATTACCCATGACTAAGACTCCGTCGCCTCTCACCGTAAAATTGATTCGTAAACCTTTTTGCACATCCTCTTTCAACTTCATTAATTGTGGGTCCTGAGCTTGCATTTGGTGAACTTTGTCAATCAAAGTCGGCCTAACTCGAAATTTAGCTACTAAAGCTCCACAATTGTCAGCGTTCAACTCGACTCCCAAAGGTCTCAACTCGATCAACAGAGGCATATATGTCACTCGCAAGTGAGCTATAGAGTTGGAAGACTTTTTACTTAGTGCATCAGCTACCACATTCGCTTTGCTTGTGTGATAATTAATAGTATATTCGTAATCTTTAATTAGCTCAATCCATCTCCTTTGTCCCAAGTTTAGCTCTATCTGACTAAATAAATACTTAAGACTCTTATGATCGGTGAAAATCTGATGTCTTAAGTGCAAACACCATGTCTTAAGTCGCTGGGTGGATCTGGTGTACCTGCAACCTCTTGATGGGGGGATGAAATATAATAAAAGTGGGATGAGTATAAAACTCAATGAAATCAGTGAGTGGATAGTAGTTTTTGAAAATTAATTTTTACTTTAAAAGAAATAATCATATCATTTCCAAACATGATTTCATCAAACCATATGCGAGAAACCAGTAATAAATCATTTAACATTTAAATCATATTACTAAACATGAAAAACATATATAATATCATACCTGATAACCTTGGAAATCATATCACAATATCATATAGAATACACAAATATGAAAATCAACACCAAAAGATAACCCAGGGGAAAAATCTCGTTGTATCCGGACCTCAATAGATGGGCAATGATGTACTATCAAGGTACCGTCACGCCCCGGAGCTACACGGATAGATCGGAAAATACCATCTCATATCTCATCATATCTGTGCATGCATAATCTAGTCCCCAATGGATAAAAGCGCCCAAGTACACGGCCCAAAGCGTCTGTGTATACTCAGAAGAGGCCCAATGACCTGTATCTCATTTATATAATCCGTATCTTAAGATTTGTCTGTATCTCATATCTGTATCTTTGTAATCATCATACCACATGCATATGCCCCCAAAAGACAAAAGCGCCCAAAAACATGGCCCAAAGCCTCTATGTGTGTTCAGACGGGCCCCAAATGCCTCTCATCTCATCTGTATCACTGTATCTGGAGGGAAGGGTACTGTCCAGTGATTTTAAAAACAATCTCTATACTCATATTCATATACATTATAATCATACATTTCTTTTCATTATCACATCTAAATCCATTCTTCTCATCTTTAAAATACTATCATATTTTATTCAATGTCGATACAGAAAACCATTAACGAGACATTTTAATATAATATCAATGCGTATATAAAATTTATTTTGAGGAAATCATTAAATCAGAACATTTAAAATACTTATTTCGCAAAGTTGCTTTACTATCATAATTAACTATGAAAATATGTTTTGTATGTTCCACTCACAGTGACGATATTCACGCTCGGTTATCATCTACGTCTGCAGACTGGTTTTCGCTCGCGGATCCTCTTAAATAAAGGAAACGATATAATTATCTTCCGTAAATCGGAATTAGGACTAAATTTATGCAATAAACTCGAAACGAACATCTATCCATAATTTACAACTCCCGTGTCGATATAATTACCAAGATACCCTCAAATCCGTAAATAATTACCCTCAGAATCGTAATTATACCCAATCCTCAATTCCTGGAGGCTCAGAAATTAAAAATTGCCCTCAGAGTGTGAAATTATCTAATTTCCCTTGCCAGTCAACGGTCACCGAAATTTAGTCAACGCTGCCTGGGAAGCTCAAGTCTGAAAGTTCCAATAACGCTGAGTCTAATAGTGCCGGCAGTGAGCTCTCACGCGCGGCAACGACGCCAGAATCTAGCTCGATAGTCATGAATTTCCAACAATTGACTGGTAGTGAAATAATGACTCCCGGTGGTGTGGATGATCGAGGATTGAAGAGGGAGTCGTAGGGAACAAAACTGAGGTGGTGGCATGGTCAAATTCTAGTAGAATCAACGACAGTGGTGATGGGTTTTGGTCGCGATTTCTCAAGCTTGAAACGGCAGCGATCCCATCGGTTTTCAGCAACAATGACGGCTGGGGTATGATGGCCGGTCTTCAAGCTTCAGATTGGTACCAAGCTTGATCGGTGGGGTGGCCGGAATCGCAAGATATGCCCAGGTTGATTTGGGGTCAAACGGGTCGGGTTTTTGGGTCGGTTTTGACAGCTTTTCTCTCACTCTCTAACACGTGTGTCTCTGCTTCCCCTGTTTTCCAGCTTTCTCTTTTATTTATTTTAACTTTTAACCGCCTCATTTTTTATTTTTTATTTTTTCACATATGTTACAGTTTGATCAAGAACAAAGGTATTTTTCTTGACCCAGAAGGATGTTGTTATGATGATGGATGATAATGGCTGTTGGATTCAAGTTTCTTAGGTTTGAAGAAAAAAAAAAAACTTGGGCTTTGATCAAGAATGGAGGACTATTCTTGACGAGGATCAGAGATGATTGTGATGTACTGTTTAGGCTATTTCAAAGAATTTTTATAAAATAATCCACCAAATAATTAATAACACTTTTTTTTATCTAATTAGAAAGTATCCAAACCAATTTATAAGTAAATAACACAAATGATAAGAAGTTTAAAGGAACTGAATGTTAATAGCCAAAGATATTGAAGAGCTTCAATTGAAGTGGCTTCGGTATTCAATTCCGAATGAATGAATTAATGAATTACAAAGGTTTGGTTGCTATTTATATACAAATTATCATTCATCAATCAGCAGCACACTTGGTGCATCTATTGGTATGATATACAAAACAACCATACAAGGGTGGATTCATAGACGTATTCACAACACTTATTTTACTCTTATGAAAAAGATAATTACATTCAATTTTTTCAAAAAAAGATAATTACATTCCACTTTTTCTGTAACCCTACTTATAAATCATATCCCTATTATATTATCGTTACCGCAATTACTCACCTACGTGTTTGCCAATCTTGAAATCATTTTATCATCCGGTACACTTGTATTTTCGTATTGCATTTTGATATTCAAGATTTCTATTATACCAAATACTGTAATGCTGCGTAATTAACATATGTTTTCCTAGGAAGGATGAAATTTTAATTCAAAATTAATAAATGTTAAAGACTGACGTAATGTGATAGCTACATATAAGCATATTCATTTCAACTGATGGGATAATAGAGTTGGGATCTAGCATTATTGAATGATAAAATATAAATTTATAAAAAATAACAAACATAATTTAATGCACCATTATTCAACCACAGACAGTGATTCTTTTATTAAAAAATACAACTCGTTAAAGCAACGGAAATTCTTATTTATATAAGGAAAAAGGACAGGTTATAACACCACCGAATTTTTAATAATAGGCACTAAAATTTCCTTTTAATTATAATATCCTTTGATTATGTTTAATTGACTCCAATATTTTATAAGAATAAAAATATAATATTAAATTAAAAATATTTTAATATTGTACACTTATTTATTATAAAATTTACTTTAATATAAAAGATTTGCGCTTTGATACAGAGTAAAGAAATAATATTTGCTCAAACAAATGTTATAATCGTGCGGGTAGATGAATTAATATAACTGAAAAGGACCCAGCAAACGACGGGGGTTATTAACTTTGGATCCCAAATCTTACAAAATGTATAAAATAAATTAATTAAGAAAAGAAAATCAAAAATTATTTTTTTAACTATTCCATATATATATATTACAATATGAAATTTGTTGGGATTTTAAATCTATATATTTCTAATACATTGAACATTAATTTAGAATGTTAGACACGTTTTCAAAACGTGTATAATGTGGCCATCTAATTTATTTTAATTATTAGTTTTCTAATTTAAATTGATATTTATCTTTATTTAGTTTACTTTTAAAACGTTGGGTTTGGTTTAAAATTTGAATAAAGATAAAACTGTTGGGAAAATATGCTCTTTAAAAGCATATGTGTTTATTTAATTGTAATAAACATTTTTTTTCTGATTAATAAAATAAATGAGGTATTTTATTCAAATATCTTAATTGCATTAATATTTGGATTAAAGTCCATTTAATCATATTATATGTATTTATGTGATCACCGTGTGGATTCACAGAAGACATAAATACAAGTTATCTTATGATTAAATAAATTTAGTTCGCAGTTGATAAATAAAGTTGGGCACTTTATTTAGGTATAGACTGTAATAAATTCATTGAATGATTTGTCTTAATCATGTATGAATTTATTGATGTAGTACGACTACATTGAACAGGATCACATGTGAGATTTAATTAACTTTGTAATAACTGTCAGACTTATTAAATCTCATAGGCATTGATTTTACTGTAATCTTAATCTTGAGTTAATTATGAATTTATGATTGTAATTGTTATTCCATTTGAGTTACCAATGGGCATGGCACGTACTTGTAGTCTAGATTACCCAGTATCTTGGTGGGAGCAATTATGAGTATTGGAGTTATGAATTAACAATATAGAATTTGTACAACACATCTCTTGATGGGTTTTCGGCACTTGATCATAGAATTCTCTGGCCAGAGTGTGTCAACATATTTAGTATGTTGAAAATGATCATTAGAGAAAACCAATAAGTATCAAGGAACAAGATGTGATTAAATTGATTAGACAGTTGAGATATCGATTTAATTAATGATGTGGTACAAAGGATTGTGCAGTAAAGAAATCAATGTGGCTTGGGACGAATTATTATTCGAGCATCCAATTATGGAGGTCAATTCCAATTTTTTAGTGGAGTAGATTTGGAATTAAATAATTAGGCTAATTTAATTACAGGCCTAATTGTTATAACCACTATTGTATGTTCCCAAATGATCCCCGGGTTAGCTCATTTAATTGACTGCACCACTACTGGACTAATAAGCAAGATAACTAGTTATTTGGGTCAAAAGCCTAAATATATCATTTAGTGGGAGGCTCCATTTAATTAGCTTATGTGTAAGGAGCCTTATGCTATTTTACATGGTGGGTCCCCTATTAAATGAAAAGTAACGTGAGTTTTATTTGGGGCATTATTTGGAGCCTAGGGTTTTCACTAAAGGGAGATATATAAGGCTTATTTTCTCAAAAGAAAAAGTGTGAAGCCACTTTATACAAATCGGAGAATAAGATTTTTCTCTCTATTGTTGAGAGAAAAGTTTTCTTGTGCTAGTTGCTTTGGTAGTGATAAAGGCGCCCACATGTCAAGTGCAGATCGAACCTAAGTCATAACCTGGAAGATCATTGGTGACAGTTCGTGATCTAACAAGCGTAGTGGTGACGGATCGTGATCTAACATGAGTGGTGGTGGCGGATCGTGATCTAGGAGCCTAAATCACTTCAGCGGAAAAAGCCAACTCGGATTTTCAAGGTACGATTTCTAGATTACAAATTCCTATATATTATATGAGAGCGGTCATTAAAAGGTTTTATAAAAATTTAAAAACCTAATTTTTCCCCAACAATTGGTATCAGAGCCATCTCATATTAATATATAAGAATTTCGTATGAAATTAATCTTGAAATTTATGTATTAGAGTGGCACATTTTATTCAGATATATATTATTTGTTTAATATATGAATAAAACATGTTATGGTTTGTCTTAATTCATGGTTAGATTTTACGATGTATTTTTTCTTTGGATCTGTAACAAGAGGGGTGGCTTTTCATCACCATGTTTCCCTCTTGATTTATTTTATTGTTATAGAATTTTTGTAAGCCAAGATTGGCCTAGGAAATTTGTAAATTAATTACTAGAAAATTGCAGAAACTTGCTGGAAACTGCAGCAATGAACCAGCAGCAAGTAGCGCGCGGCTAGCAACACATGCTGCCAGCAAGCGCGCGCGGCTCGCAGCACACGCTGCCAGCAGTTTTGGGTTTAATGAATCCTAGTTTTATGCCCAATTTCAATTGGGCTTAATGGATTAAAATGCATAGACAAAATTAAATACATTAAATTTATTTTTGGTCCAAAAGTTTTATTTTACTAGAAAATTTAATTATTTATTTATTTCCTCTCAAAATTAAAAATTGGACCAATTATAAATTTAAAAGCCCAATTTCCCCTAATCCATTAACAAAAACAAGCTTATGGAAGATGGACATTGACAAGAAGCCCAATAAAGATTAGGCTTAGGGTTAATGTATTTTTCATTATTAGGAAAGCCATGAATTAAGATTATTTAATTGTTTTTCTATATGTTATGTTTTGGATGATAACATGCCATGATAACATGCCATATAGAATAGGTAGTGCCACTCTATGCATAATTATACATGTCATCCATTAATAATGAATCTCATTATATTGTTTGAAATTTGCACATGCTTAATAATATTTGATGTCATCTAGATAATATTATAGGAAGCATGCAATTAACAATATGTATGTTTAAAAGGAAAAACCAATTTTAAAATATTGAGTGGGAGAGGAAAAATTCAAGATAATTTTTCTACGGGCTCCATTGTTAGTTCAATAATAAAATTATATATATACCTCGACTTCATGATACGGTGATGCTCCCTTCGCAGGGTATATATATTAGATATTTTATTTGATGAACTTCTTCAAAGATAAAATTGAAATATTTTTTAATCGATTGTTCACCCTAACGGTGACTATTGATATGAAAAATATCTATATTGAAACAATGGTTATACACTCAACTAAAATTTGTTATTAACCTTCTCAACGAAGCTCTGCTAACAAATTTAGGCCCAAAAAGATAACGAGAATTATTTATCATGTTTTTACATGAAAGTAAATAATCCAATGAATAATTGGGTCTAGTAAGTGTAGACATGACTTCCCCAACGGATAGCTTGTCAAAGCGGTACTAGATTATCGTTACAAATAAATTAAAATGCATTTATGGTTTTTTGCATTTTTGTCATTTATTGTGAATATTATTTCAAATTATTTATGCATGGATGTTTTATTTTTCAGAAAATGTCTTCCTTGAGCCCACTTACTATTATTCTGAGTCAAAACAAACTCACTGGAGAGAACTATATAGATTAGAAAAGAAATCTATTCATTGTCCTGACTGCTAAAAATTATAAATATGTCTTAACCCAGCCATGCCCTCCAGTTCCAGCGGATGATGCTCATAGAAATCAGAGGAGGCTTTATGAGAAATGGCAAAAGGCCAATGAAATGGCAAAGTGCTACATTTTAGCTTCGAGTTCTAATATTCTGCAGACCAAACATCAGAACTTGGAGACTGCCACTGAAATAATGGATAGTCTCCAACAGATGTTCGGGCAGAGTACTCGCTCTGCGAGACAAGCAGCGCTGAAAGGAATTATGAACAGTAAAATGGGGAAGGGCACAAGAGTTCGTGGTCATGTCCTTAAAATGATGGACTATTTGAATGAGGCTGAGATTCAGGGAGCACAAATCGATGATAACTCAAAGATTGACATGGTGCTAGAATCTCTGCCAGAAACATTCAAGGAGTTTAAGGTCAATTATAACATGAACAAAAGAAACATGACCTTAACTGAATTGATGAACGAACTTCATTCTGTCGAAGAGATCTATCGTGCTGAGAAATCTCTGGGAAGCATAAATATTACTGAAAAAAGTTCATCTTCTGGGCCTAAGCCGAAAGGCAAAGGTAAGAAGAAAGCTGGGAAAAAGAGACCGTCTACCAAGCACGATGGCAAGCCGAAATGCAAATGCTTCAAGTATGGACAGAAAGGTCACTGGAAAAAGGATTGCCCTAAGATTGTGAAATCAGGTATGGAAAATCTTTTTGTAATTGAGGCCTGTTTAGTTCAGAATCCTATTGACACTTGGGTGTTGGATTCAGGAGCACCTAATCATATTTGTAATTCACTTTATTGGTTTCAGAAAACCAGGAAAATAAGTGAAGGAAGCGTCAAGCTGCAGTTAGGGACATGACAATTCGTGTCAGCAGTGAAGACTAGATCTGTTTTATTATCTTTTAATAATGAGACTTTAGTTTTGAATAATTGTCTTTATGTTCCAGATGTTGTGCAAATTTTAATGTACTCGCAAGCGCACGAATCTATTGTAGTATAGATCTATGGTGACGAGTGTCGATCCCACGAGGAGGTGGATTTTAATTGTGTAGAATTAATTTTGTAAATGAGTGGTTGGATTTATGGTGGAAGTGATTTGGAATATGCTAAAACTTAAATTAAAATGGCGAGAATAAATTCTAAAGATGGAATTGAAATGGCGAGAATAAATTGAAGAGAATTCTATTAAAATGACGTACTTGGGTATCTGGATCCGTATCAACATGCATCATGGGCTAAATAATCCTTATTAATGCCAATTAAATCATGAGGGGGGAATCCACACCTCATGAACCACGCTCTAATCAATATGGTGCTAAGGGCTTATCGTGCCAAATAATAATAACCTTGTACTAGAGGGCCGGTGAAACCAAGGCGGTACTAGACAAGAATATTATTATTTGTCGACGAGAAGTCAAAACATCCACAAAAACTAGAGGGGAAGAGAAAATAAATTTACCAAATTAAGCCCATGACACATGTTGAGACTTCACCTTCAACTCAAGCTTGAAAGAAAATTAGCCACTCATAATTGAACTAGGGGCAAAATGAGAATTTATTAAAATACGAAGAAAATACAAGATGGAGAAGGAATTACAGAAAATGGATCCCAAAAATGGATTCAGAGATATCAAATTAGGGGGGAGAGGCCCCCTTTTTATAGATACATGGAGTAAATCATGGCCATCGGATTAAAAACAGTTTGGACGCTCAGGATTGCGCCACATCATCAGTCAACAGTCCACGGTTTGACCACGCGGATGAACAGTAACACGGTTTGGTTGAAAATAATCCTGTGTGATGCATGCACCGTACGCGAGATTTTTCGTCCACTGATATGCTGCCACGTCACCATCAACAGTACATAAGAATTTTAGTCCAACAGGATCGTGACACCTCATCAGTCAATGCCATATCATCGGTCAATGCCACGTCATCATCCGTCTATGTGAACAGTGTCGTGAACAGTAACGTATACAGTACCGTACACGTGAATAGTACCGTACATATGAATAGTGTCGTTTTTCCTTTTATGCTCCTCCTAAGGTTTTTGACCGTCCTGAGTTCAAAAGTGATGTCCGTTTTGCCGTCTGATCTCTCCTTTATTGTGAAATGACTATAATGCCCCTAAAATACATAAATTACTTAATTAAAATAAAACAAACGTAATTAAATCACAAGAATGTTAAAAACATAAAAGTAAGGGTTGTTAGTAAGACTTAAAATATAAAATGATGGTTTTCTCCTTTATAAATATGCATTTTCTAACACTCAACACCAGACATTAGGAGGAATTTAATTTCAGGAGCTTGTTTGTCAAAGCAAGGGTACACTCTAAATTTTGGATCCTCTGTTTCTATTTTTCATAATAAGAGACTTATTTGTTCTGGTACATTGGAAGATAGTTTATATCATTTAAGTCCAATAATCCATTCTATGTATGACACAGTGATAAATAATGATGAGCATACATATTTATCTAAGAAAAGAAATATTTCTTCCAACCAATGTTACCTTTGGCATTTACGCTTAGGTCATATAAACCAAAATAGGATACAGAGAATGATCAAAGATGGGCTCTTGAATCCATTAGAAAATGAATCATTGCCACTATGTGAATCCTGTTTAGAAGGAAAAATGACCAAAAGGCCATTTTCGGCCAAAGGAGTACGTGCAACAGTACCACTTGAATTGGTACATACAGATGTATGTGGACCAATCAATGTACAAGCTCAAGGAGGTTATGAGTATTTCATCACTTTCACTGATAATTACTCAAGATACGGTTATATTTATCTGATGCGTCATAAGTCTGAAGCTCTTGAGAAATTCAAAGAGTATAGGGCTGAGACAGAAAAGCAATTAGATAAGAACATAAAGAAACTTCGATCTGATCGAGGTGGTGAATTTCTCTCAGGAGATTTCAAAGAGTATCTAGTTGAAAATGGAATTGTATCTCAGTTGACTGCCCCGGGAACACCACAACAAAATGGGGTAGCTGAAAGAAGAAATAGAACTCTTTTGGATATGGTGAGATCTATGCTTAGTTATTCGTCATTACCAATCTCTTTTTGGGGACTAGCACTGGAAACTGCAGTTTACCTTTTGAACTTAGTTCCATCTAAGTCAGTGCCTAAAACCCCAATAGAATTATGGTCAGGTCGCAAACCAAGTTTACGACATGTCTGTATTTGGGGATCACCAGCACATGTGCTGAAACCAAAGGCAAACAAAATGGATTCATGTTCTGAGGTTTGTATGTTTGTGGGGTATCCCAAAGGAACAAGGGGAGGTTTATTTTATAGTCCTCAAGATAGGAAAGTGATCGTGAGCACACATTTCACTTCCCTTGAGGAAGACTATATGAATAACTTCAAACCTAATAGTAAGGTAATACTTGAAGAACTGTCAGGTGATCAGGTTGATGCTCAGCTTTCAACGCCTGTTACAGAACAGGAATAACAACAACAACCAGATGATCAACACAGGATTAACCCTGAAAAACCATCACTTTTAGAACCTCATCGTAGTGGGAGGGTAACTAGGTTACCTGCGAGATACATGCTTTTGGGAGAAACTTATACGGCTATCTCAGATGAACATGTACAAGATCCCACTAGTTACAACGAAGCTCTAATAGATAGAGATGTTGAATTTTGGAAAATGGCCATGAATCAAGAAATGAAATCTATGTATTCCAATAAAGTCTGGGAACTTGTAGAGGCACCAAATGGGATAAAACCTATAAGGTGCAAGTGGATTTATAAGAGAAAAAGAGGAGTAGACGGAAGGGTGGAAACATTTAAAGCAAGATTTGTAGCCAAAGGGTTTACTCAAAAAGAGGGAATCAATTATGAGGAAACCTTTTCTCCGGTTGCTATGCTTAAATCCATTAGGATTCTGCTCTCCATTGCTGCAGTGCTAGGTTATGAAATTTGGCAAATGGATGTCAAGACTGCCTTTCTTAACGGGCATCTTGAAGAAAACATCTACATGCAACAATCAGATGGATTTATACAAAAAGGCCAAGAACACATGGTATGTAAGTTGCAGAGATCCATTTATGGATTGAAGCAAGCATCCCGGTCATGGAACATCCGATTTGATCAAGCGATAAAATCGTTTAGATTCATTCAGAACATTGATGAACCATGTGTGTACAAGAAAATTCAAGAAAAATCTGTAGCCTTCCTAATTCTTTATGTAGACGATATTCTCCTAATTGGAAACGATATAGGAGTGTTGACTACAATAAAGAGTTGGTTAGCAAAACAATTTGATATGAAAGACCTGGGAGAGGCAAGTTATATTCTTGGTATCAAGTTAGTATGAGACCGGAAGAATAAAACTTTAGCCTTGTCTCAAGCGGTCTATATCGATAAGATATTGGCTAGATTTAGCATGGAAAATTCCAAGACTGGTTTATTACCATTCAGACATGGAATTACATTCTCTAAGGATCAATCACCTAAAACATCTGAAGAGATAGAGAGAATGAGACGAGTTCCCTATGCAGAAACTGTGGGAAGTCTTATGTATGCCATGCTTTGCACTAGGCCAGACATCTGTTTTGCAGTAGGGATGGTTAGTAGATATCAATCTAATCCTGGACCTGAACACTGGACTGCGGTCAAGCATATAATGAAGTATCTGAAAAGAACTAAAAATTATATGCTTGTGTATTCTGGTGATGAACTCATTCCAATGGGTTATACTGATTCTGACTTTATGTCAGATAAAGATTCCAGAAAATCAACTTCCGGCTATGTGTTTACATTGGGAAGTGGAGCTATTAGTTGGAGGAGTGTGAAACAATCTTGTATCGTAGACTTCACAACTGAAGCTGAATATGTGGCTGCATCCGAAGCTGCAAAAGAAGCTGTATGACTCTGCAAGTTCCTACAAGATCTTGAGGTGGTACCTGCTGTAACTGCACCCTTGAAACTATTTTGCGATAATAGTGGTGCGGTAGCTCAATCTAAGGAACCAAGGAACCACAAGAAACAAAAACATATTGAGAGGAAGTATCATCTTATAAGGGATATAGTGCAGAGAGGTGATGTGGAGGTTACTCAGATTGCGTCACAGCAAAACTTGGCAGATCCTTTTACTAAGGCCATACTTGGGAAACCTTTTAACTTGCACTTAGAATCCATGGGCATGCGTGAAATGCCAAATATGCTTTGAGAGCTAGTGGGAGATTGTTGGGAAAATATGCTATTTGGATTAAAGTCCATTTAATCATATTATATGTATTTATGTGATCACCATGTGGATTCACAGAAGACATAAATACAAGTTATCTTATGATTAAATAAATTTAGTTCGCAGTTGATAAATAAAGTTGGGCACTTTATTTAGGTATAGACTGTAATAAATTCATTGAATGATTTGTCTTAATCATGTATGAATTTATTGATGTAGTACGACTACATTGAACAGGATCACATGTGAGATTTAATTAACTTTGTAATAACTGTCAGACTTATTAAATCTCATAGGCATTGATTTTACTGTAATCTTAATCTTGAGTTAATTATGATTTTATGATTGTAATTGTTATTCCATTTGAGTTACCAATGGGCATGACACGTACTTGTAGTCTAGATTACCCGGTATCTTGGTGGGAGCAATTATGAGTATTGGAGTTATGGATTAACAATATAGAATTTGTACAACACATCTCTTGATGGGTTTTCGGCACTTGATCATAGAATTCTCTGGCCAGAGTGTGTCAACATATTTAGTATGTTGAAAATGATCATTAGAGAAAACCAGTAAGTATCAAGGAACAAGATGTGATTAAATTGATTGGATAGTTGAGATATCGATTTAATTAATGATGTGGTACAAAAGATTGTGCAGTAAAGAAATTAATGTGGCTTGGGACGAATTATTATTCGAGCATATAATTATGGAGGTCAATTCCAATCTTTTAGTGGAGTATATTTGGAATTAAATAATTAGGCTAGTTTAATTACAGGCCTAATTGTTATAACCACTATTGTATGTTCCCAAATGATCCCCGGGTTAGCTCATTTAATTGACTGCACCACTACTGGACTAATAAGCAAGATAACTAGTTATTTTGGTAAAAAGCCTAAATATATCATTTAGTGGGAGGCTCCATTTAATTAGCTTATGTGTAAGGGGCCTTATGTTATTTTACATGGTGGGTCTCCTATTAAATGAAAAGTAACGTGAGTTTTATTTTGGGCATTATTTGGAGCCTAGGGTTTTCACTAAAGGGAGATATATAAGGCTTATTTTCTCAAAAGAAAAAGTGTGAAGCCACTTTATACAAATCGGAGAATAAGATTTTTCTCTATATTGTTGAGAGAAAAATTTTCTCGTGCTAGTTGCTTTGGTAGTGATAAAGGCGCCCACACGTCAAGTGCAGATCGAACCTGAGTCATAACCTAGAAGATCATTGGTGACAGTTCGTGATCTAACAAGCGTGGTGGTGACGGATCGTGATCTAACAGGAGTGGTGATGGCGGATCGTGATCTAGGAGCCTAAATCACTTCAGCGGAAAAAGCCAACTCGGATTTTCAAGGTACGATTTCTAGATTACAAATTCCTATATATTATATGAAAGAGGTCATTAAAAGGTTTTATAAAAATTTAAAAACCTAATTTTTCCCCAACAAAAACACCTCTTCCTAATATCTCTCATACACGTTACGGGTGGTTTACTAAAATTAAGGGGATAACGTCTCATAACTTCCTCTTTTATTTAAACATGTCATCTTGATGGGAGATGACTAACAGTCACGTTTTTTCAAGAAAAATATTGAGGGTCCCTGGTCTAACAACAGAGCCTGTGTATACCATCTATTCTCAGGAATTAAGTGTTGGATAGACTAGAAAATTCTGAATACAAAGCATCGCTTGTTTTCGTTGGTTTTGTTTGCATTCCAAGACAAAGGTTGTGTACAATTGAATCTGATAACTATGGTAGGAGGAAAGTTTTCTAACTTGCGCATGATGAATATGATCTTATATAGAAACCTACTCCTATAAATAATCGGGTTGAAATATATTTCTGATACATATTTTTGGAGATTAAAACGAGCCCATCTAGGGCTCGAAATAATACCCTCAAGCATTTTGAGGCGTGAGTTAACCCTGGTGGGCAACTATGAAAATGAAAATGGCTTAAATCATGTATGTCATGTAACCAAGAACCTTCCTTTCTTCATTCGACAAAGGGTGTTAAAAGAATAATCTTCCACGGGCCAAAAATTGATTTTGGATTCAGTTTTTGAGGTTGAGACAACTTTCAACTCTTGAACTATTGAGTATAACTTAGGTTCATGGATTTCTACAATATAAAAGTAACAAAATGAATGTTTTGAATAATTTGTTTAAAGAATTTTACAGTCTGAGTAATTGGTCAAATCCCTTGTGACTAAAGGAAAATTTACTCAAGAGTAAAATTGAAAAATCTCAGTTTTCATTTTATAAATAAAAAAATTAAATTAAATACAACTTATTAGATGGAGGAAAATGCATCTTTTTGTGATTATCTTTTTTCTTCTGCTATGCGTACATTTATATCATTTTATTTTAATTATTTATATATTTTTATCAGCACAAAAATGATATCAACACTTAGGTTCCGTTTGATATAATTTTTTATGTAGAGCTTATTTATGTAGAGTTTTTGTTAGTAAAGCTTTTATAAATAGAGTTTTTACCCAAAAACATTTAGTTGTTTGGTTGTCAATAAGAGTTTTTATTAAAAATTTATGAAATTACTTTAATAGACAAGTTTTTTAAAGTTACGTTATGAAATAATAAAATAAAATTATCAAATAAGTAGATGATGTTTTAGATATTTTAATATTAAAAAAAAAACACTTCAATCTTTACTCCCAAAAACCCAAAATTTGATCAGCTTTTGCTAGTAGAGGCAAAATACCTTATTTAAGTTTCAAAATCTCTATTAGAAAAACAACCAAATAACAACAAAAATTATTATAAGAACTTATGTCTATTAAATAAGCGACACTTAATCTTGATCCAGATTTTATTTAGTAATTAATAGACCACGATATCTGCTTTGATAACGAGTGAAATCTGTTACTTTGATACGTAATACAAACTGGGCAAAATTAAAAAGAAAAAGAAAGAAGGTGAAAATGACTTAAATCATGCACTTCTTTTTGCAGGCAACAATAGACCTTGTCATCTGAGCTCCAGAGCTCTATAAATTCGAAATGTTCTACGTCAAACTGATCAAGTAACTCACTCAAATAGCTCTCTGAAAGATAACAGAATGAATACTCCTTTTGTCACGGCAATTTCCTTCCTACTCCTTGCCTTTGCCGCAAAGCCTCTAGTGGGACGCCCAGATCCTTTGCTTGATATCAATGGTAACGAGGTCGAAGCAACCCGAGACTACTATGTGGTCTCAGCAATCCGAGGAGCAGGCGGCGGTGGCCTCAGCCTCTTCAAGGGCAGAAATGGTCTCTGCCCATTTGATGTCATCCAAGAAAGCTCCGATTTACAGAAAGGGACCCCATTAAGATTCGCAACTTATAAGAACACCAGTATTATCCATGAAAACATGGATCTGACCATGAAATTCTCGGCACAGACTCGCTGCAATGAACCAACAGTATGGAAAGTTGACGACCATGATGAACCGAGAGGGAAATGGTTTATAACAACCGGTGGAGTTGAAGGAAACCCTGGACCTCAAACCTTGAAAAACTGGTTTAAGTTTCAGAGATCCGTAACATTTCCAGATGAGTGACTTATATTGAAGATGCCCCACGTCGGTTGAGATTGGCTATTGTGCTAATAATATAAACTTTTGAGGCAAATTGTCAACTTTTGACCAAACTTTAAATACGAGTTAAGCTCATGACTTTTTAAATCTTTATTAAGGGCTGGTTAAATTTTAAATTTTAGTATATATGTTTGTGTGATTGTTGGTGCATGTGAAGAAGTAAAGTAAAAAAACAAATATTAATATATCAATAATCTTGCTACACATTTAATAGACTAAGTTTCTAGCTCCAATTAAAATGATAAATTACTCTTTCTATAAAGGGTATTTAAATTATTTTTTATAGACATTGATTTAGGGACACATTTAAAAATAAAGTAAAACTCTATTCTTAAATTAAAAAATCATAAATTTAATGGATTTTAAAGAAATTGTCTAATGGACATGTTAAAAGAAAAGGGTAAAACTTAAAGGGTGGTGATATTTTCACCCTTTTTTTCTAAACCCACCCCACTTCTATAATTTTTAAAAGTTTTAAATAATGATGAATTTTATAGAATTAATTAATTGAATCAATCTTAATTTATTTTTTGTGACTTTCTATTATATTTGATTACTAGGATTGTATTGGCCTAAGTTTAAATTGACCATTAGACCCTTAGAAGGTATATCAAAAATTTACTTTAACTTCAATTTTTTTAAAATTTCTTTATAAAATTCAGCATTTCTAAATGATGTTTCAATATTACTTTATCAAGATGCATGATTATAATCTTTAATTAAACTAACATAATATCTTTATGTTATAATACTCATATTAGTTATCAGACTGTTAAATTTATGTTATTTTCATATAGGTATTAAAAATTATTAGATTTCATTAAAAAAAAAAAATTAGACTAGAGATTCCAAAATTAGATACCCAAAAAATTATATATAAGATCACATATTTTTATTGGGGTAATATGGTCATTTTATGCCATGTAAAATAATAAAATAAAACTTATATTAAAGCAACTTTAATGGTCAAAGAAAAATAAATTAAAAAAAATTATAAGATGAATTTAATTGATCCATTGTATAAATTTTCTTGTTGATTTTATATTTATTAAAAATAATGTGAACTTGTTGCAAATATTTTATATGAGGGGGTGAGTTTACACAAAAAGTGGGTAGAAATATTCCCTCCCAAACTTAAATTAAAATTTACTAAAATATAATATGATCTTAAATAAATTATCTGAAACTGCCTGGCTAGCTAACAGCTGGGTCCATGAACTAAAAATGTAAGCTTGGAGCAACACTAACTCTTAAGCTAGCTTGCAAAAATATATTTTAAGCCTTTAATTGATTTTTATCTAAGTTTTCTGGCTGACGTGTGGTTACTCTTTTCAGATACATACAAGATTGTTCATTGTCCTTCAGTTTGCAATTCCTGCGTATCTTTGTGCGAGAATGTTGGGGTTTCTCATGAAGATGGTGCTGGACGTTTGGTTCTCAAAGCTGATGATGAGCTCGTGTTTCCTGTTGTTATAATCCCGGCTAAGGAAAGATCAGCTAAATGCGAGTCTTGAATGCCATTGTATTATGTAACTCTCAGCTAGCTAATGGAATTATGGACCGGCCTTCCTGACGCTTATGAAATAAATAAAACTGTCTTTAGCTGGCCTTTGATCCTTTGAACCGAAACTTGTAACAATATTATGCAATAAAAGTTGTGAATTTTGAGTGTTTAATCTAGCTCTTTAAGATCTGGTTATGAATGAGGAGTTCCCCCCCCTTCTTTTTATACTAAAGCAACCTCAACATGCCATAAAATTTATTTGAAAAAGATAATTGTGATAACCAATTTTTTTTTTTTTTTGGTTAATTTGGCATTTTCACATATAAAAACTGCAAAATTAATTAGGCATAAATATAAAAACTGGATTATAACTTACAATGTAAGAATCAAAAGGAAACGATAGATAAATTTCACATCCTTGTGATTGGTATGTGAACACAGGTTCCTAAATAATGACCATTATTTAGTGACCATTTAAAATACAATAATGACAGATTTAGTGGCCATTAAAAATTAAAATAATAAATTGTATTGCATCAAAGAACATAAAATTTACTGGATCCTTAATGCTCTCCTGCGTTGGGACTACAATATCCACCTCAGAAGATAACGATGTTTGTACATTTGAATCCTGCAAATCCATATAAAGATAAATTAAAATTAAATTAATTGTAGAATAATTAACTAAGTAGTTTAATTTTACCTTAATTTTCTTTTTATATTTCTTCCCAACCTTTTCTTTGTAATACCATGAAAAATAAATTGTATTAATCATATATAATTCAAACAAAATCTACATTTCAAATAACTTATTTCTAATAATTTTAAAATATAAATACAATAAATCAAAACTTTCCTCAACATACTAAATTTAATTACCTAGGTAGGTGAAAAAGGTCCAAAATCGTCAAGCACACTGTCAACTAAGGCTGGTCGGCGACGTGAACGGCGTGATAGCGATGTCGGTGATGGGCTGGTCGGCGATGGGCGTGGCGTGACAACAAGTTTCGTGGGTGAGTGACAGCCTGAGAGAAATAGCTCGCAAGTGGGTGAGTGAGAGAGGCAGATCGGGTGAGTGAGAGAGACAGAGCTGGTGAGTGAGAGGGAAGGTGAATGAGAGAGAGACAGAGCAAGCGAGTGAGAGGGACGGGTAAGAATTTTGGAATTTTCAAATTCTTTAGATTTAATTTTAATATTTTTCAATGGTAAAATCTATTTTTAATTTTCAAATTTAAAACTTCGAAACGGCAGAGGAAGCATGCGTTTCTGGCTTCGTTATGGTCTCGTGGTGGCCGAATATCATTGCCCAATAAATCATGATTCTTCGAGAGACCGAGCAACCGCTTGTGAAAACACAATGGTTATTCCTAAAGCCAAGCAACTCTCAGCACGAAAAAGTGTTAAGTGGCCAACAACTCCTAACAACCCTTAGACTAAGTCCAGCACTTACCATACTATGTCCTATATAATTGAAACGTAAATAGATTATTGACAGCAAAACAAAATAATAACTTAATATAAGGACGTGTAACAATGTACATTTTTTATATTCATGTGCATGTCTAATGCTTTATTTATATAAGATTAAAATTCTCTTTTCATCTGGGTTTTTATTTGAGCAAATACAATTATTGGTAGTTAACATATAGAAGCACAATTAAAAAGTATATCTTGACCGTGCGCACGTACATGTCGAAAGAATTAAAGAAAAGGAGCTCTGTAGATTCTGTTTGTTTGATAAGAAAATGAATGGAAACTTTATTGATTCAAAGAGAAAATTTGTAAGCTGGATTCTTATTTGTAAGTCTTACTAATGAATTGAGAGTACATTGATAATTATAGCTGTGTGTGGAAACATCTACTGCAACAAACTCGTGTGCACATTTCCAGCTAACTATAACAACTTTATTCAACTCTTAAGTCTGGAGGGAAATAACAACTTGACTGCTGACTCATCATTATACTGAAAACCCCAGCTGACTTCAACTGCTGACTCAGCATTTATTCTTAACAGAAAGATAATGATAAAAAGTTGCTTCAGAATTCATGGGCACGCACGCACGCTACTTGTAGAACTCCATAACCCATAAATTGTAAAAAAAGCATACAAATCTGATGCCACTAAATCCAGCTTCAGTAGCCAAGGTCGTGAATTCATGCTTTGTTCGCTCCTTTCCTCCCGGATATTGAGTCATCACCAGCACATCAGCTAGGGAATTTATTTTTGAATGAGTGCTAGTCTCAGGCAGTTCTGGAAGTACTGACTCCACAACAATTACCTTTCCATCTTCTGGAATACTTTTGTAGCAATTCTTCAATAACTTCAAGCAATGTTCATCGCTCCAATCGTGCAGTATCCACTACAAAATTTGAAATATTATGAAATTTGTTCAGGGATCGAACACCTAATACCTGCAAATTAAATTCAAATGAAACTTACCTTGATCAAAATGGCGTCGCCATTTGGAACACTTTGAAACATGTCACCCCCTACATGCTTAACACCTGTACTACATACAATTTAGTTTCCTCTGTTAGGATCTAGCGGTATGGGCAGAGAATTCATAAGAGTACTGATATTCGGGAAAAAAATTTAGATAAAATTCTGACAAAAACAACAATAAATCAAACCTGATTTTTTTCAATAAATTGCAAATATGGTAAATCGAGTCTGTTTTGATGTTTTTTGTCAGTTTTTTCTTGTTTCAACATTTTGTGCTTTTACCCTTTTTTTCTAAATGATAATGTATATTTCTTCATAACAATGACATCAAAAAAAAAAAGAAAAACAGATTGGAATCAATTTTCTAATTAACTTCCTACTTTCTCCAGGATTTATATTGGGATGATTAATTAAAGAAAGCTACTTAAAAGCCACTTGACCAAGTCCCTAACATTATTATAAAGATAATTGAAAGTTCATACCGGGATACTCAGGGGAATGCTGTATAACGTGAGGCAAGTCGAAATTGATGCCCTTAATGTGGGGATACTTGGAAGTAATTGCTTTAAGGGTATTGCCAAGGGAACCGCCAACATCAACCAATTGCTTTATGTGCTCGAAACCCTTGTAAGCCTCAAGGATTTTCTGAAGGACCAAAGTGGTATGGTTGGACATCGCTGTGCTGAAAACTTCATTGAACCTGGGGTCCAATCCTAGGTACTCGAAAGCGTTCGTTCCGTGGACTCGGTCAAATGGAACTCCTCCTTCAATAATAGTTTCTTTCAGTTCGGACCTACATGACCAGTTAATCAATCATCATTTTGAGTTTGGCTTAACTTTGTTAGATACAATGATTAGTGGTTGATAAAAACAAAAATAGTAAAGGGATATATCTATATTATATATATGACGATGTATACGTTTCATACTTTCATAAAATCCCTTAACAGATAAGATGAGTAGAGGATTCATTGCCATAGAAAATTTTATGTTATATCTTAACTCATAACTGTCACATATATCTTTACGAAAACGAGCAAAGAAATGGAAATCAGGGTAATATTATCATACGGGTGGGTTGCTAAATTTTAGCAACGTCACAAATTAGGAGATATGTAGTTTGTAGTACTTTTACATATAGCTAGGTCCTTCTGTTTTTATTTTTATTTTCCTAAAAGATTTTATTTCTAATTCTCTCCAGGCAAGTGATCGTACCACCCCAAGTGAATCTTTTAATTTAGCGAAATTCTACGGATGAAGTTAAGAAATTTTTGTTCTTCCAGGATTTCTATCAGAACTGAAGAAACTACTCAATTAATGCTTTTAATAGAACAAAATACATTTGTCTTTTTCATATATGTTACCCTCATGTCCTCTATAATTAAAAGACAAAAATACCTCCGAAAGAAAACATTTTTCCTCATATCCTCTGTAGCTGGAAGTAATTAAAACACCACCAACAATAGTTTACCCGTTCTTGAATTGATATGACTAGAAGTATATTTAATAATGATTTATAAGTTTGAGAGTGAACCTTCTATATTTTATCGCTCACTTATATGAACACGTTTGTTTTTCTTTTTCGATGACCTGAATTTAGAAATAAGTTGAGTATGAAGTCGATTATGATTTAAGACTTGGAAGAAATGCATGATTGGATCTGAAGGCGTAGAAAGAGAAATTGTATTATAACCCCATGTAGTTTTACCCTAACTTAAAAAAAGAAAAATTCAGAGGATTAAAATGATTGAGTGGACAAACCAGCTGTCGAGAAAGGCCTTGTCCTGAATTAAGGCCAATACAGGGCCTAATGAGACACCATCTTGATTAGGCACAAAGTATTTGGAAACATCATTCAAACCGTATAGCCTGTGAGAACCATCGACATCATCAAGTGAGCATTCAACAATGCCATAGCTAGCCAGAAGCCCGAGTATCCGGTCCAGCATCGTGGGTGCGTCTTTGTTCTTCGTGGCGGGCAACTGAGCGGCAATCTCTGAAGCTGAGAGCTTTGCTCCAGGACCAGCTTTGGCTATGATCTCGAAAAGTCCCAGATTAATTACTGCTTTCATGGTCATGTGGAGCACTGAACCCAACGCCACTTCAAAGGCATATGCAAAGTTTTCGTCTCTCGCTTCATTAGCCATATTTTCTTGAATTTCCTTATCTGTTTTCCTTCAGAAACAATGCATTTATAGTGGAGTGAAGAGTTATTGTGTGTCCAAAATTTTAGGTTGTAAAATCTGACCCGGAATTTTTCGATAGTGCAAGTTAGACTAAATGACAGAAATTAAATTATGATTATAACTTTTTCAAAGATTAAAGTATGGAAGCTTGGCAACTCTAAAAAAATTATATTACTAGGGATAAAAACTTTTTTTAATTTGCACAAATTGAAATGACATATTGCATTATTCTAACATGTCTCATATTTTTTTTTTTATTTTGCCTGACTTTAAAAAATCTGAAGTGCCAACCTCTTGGAAAATGTATTCAATAGTTTTTTATAGCAATGTATTGGAAGTAATTTAATAGATCAAACATTTCAAATGACATCCTATTATCAAATAAGAGGAATTTTAAAATATATCGGAGATATTATGTCAGTTATACAATAAGTCAATAATATTATGGAATGTGTGCATTTATAAATATATCGGAGGTATTTCTCACCTAGTCTTTTTTAGTATTCTGAATTTAGTGAAAAAAGGCAGCTTAATTATAAATAAAGTGAAACATGCTGGCTTAATTGTTAACATTAAAATTTAAAATTCAATATTGACCACTTATTTCATTAAAAGAGACTAAAAGAGAGAGAGAGAGAGAGAGAGAAAATATTCTTGTCCAAAAGAAAAAATAAAATAAAGAAAAGCAAACGAATACTCCGCTTTCGTCGAAATTTTCAAATATCAATTTTTATGACTTTAGGCCACATTTATCATGTAAAATTGGATTGTATTAATTATTAGGATAAGATTGAATTAGATTACTTGGATTAAGTTGGATTATATTATATTGTCTTATGTTTGGTGTAGTACTAGATTGAACTATGTTAAATTATATCTAAATGATAT
The DNA here is from genome assembly GCF_000493195.1 of Citrus x clementina. Taxonomy (NCBI): domain Eukaryota; kingdom Viridiplantae; phylum Streptophyta; class Magnoliopsida; order Sapindales; family Rutaceae; genus Citrus; species Citrus x clementina. The sequence goes on along the minus strand of NW_006262339.1, from coordinate 18,514,375 downwards.
TAAATAACATTTAAGTTGATATTTGAATATGAACATCAATTATTCATGAAATTTTATAACAATAAGTAAACGAATTTAAACAGTAATTAATTAGAAAATTAAGTATATTGTAAATAAGTTATTAGGTAGTCATAATATAGTAAACAAATGAAAAAGAAATAAAACAATTTAAATATTTAATTAATTTTTATCAAATATTTAAAAAAATTTATATAAAATCAATTAATTATGGTATTTTTAATTTTCATGATTATTTTTAATAGGATATTAGTGATTAATAAATTTTATACAATCAATAATGCAATAAGTTATTAAATGGTTAATTTATAAATTATTAAATATACAAGTAATGAAAATTTAATCTCAAGAGTTATTAGAAGTAAAATTGTCAATTTAATTAGATCATAGATAATAAATAAAAATCTTAAGTAAATCATAAAAAAATTAATTGATAAATTAATATTAACATATAATTTTTCTTTAATTTTATCTCAACTAAACAAATATATAAATTAGGATTATTAATCCGATAATTTTAAGATTAAATTCAAATTTAATCTCCCTTAATCCAATTTAAGTAAATTTATCAAATATAAAATAAATATTTAATTTTAAAATTAGTTCAACTCAATACTTAATATTGACATCCAAACATGGTGTCAATTGCCAAGGCAACTTACAAAGAGTTGTAACCAAAAGCATTTATGAAGCCTTTTTTTTCTTTTTAATTTTCTGGTTCATATATATATATAATCTTTCTGCTAATGAAGCGCCTGCAAATCAGAGAAGTTAATTTTTTTAATTTATTTTTCGACGCCGGCCCCACCCCTGAATCATATCGTTTTAATTCACGTTATTCTTTGAAAGATCGTGATTCCAGATGAATGAGGCTTTTAATTCACGTTATTCTTTGAAAGATCGTGATTCCAGATGAATGAGGCATTTTATTCGGGGGCAGCTACAGTAGATGCATGTATGTGATACATGCAAGCAATACAAAAAGGCAAAAAGCAGAGCAATGGTTTGGCCGCCACTTCTTGAATAAATTAAATAATAATAAAAATAATAAAATTTAATTATAAGAAATAAAATAATAATAAAATATTCATTATTTTAATATTAAAGAACAAGACAAAAAAATAATTTTTATAATAATAAAAAAAAGTTTCAAGTTTAACAAAATATTCATTATTTCATATTTCAGGTTTATTGCCCTAAGTTTTAAGTTCACTGATTTCAAGTTTATTAATTTTGCTATCACGTTAATGGTCATAATTTCATGTTTATTGGTCTATTAATTATATAATTTTTTAGGTTGCAAGTTAATGATTCGATATTTCATGTTCATTGCCCTAAGTTTCAAGTTCATTAATTTAATCATTTTTATGGTTGCAAGTTAATGATCTCATATTTCAGGTTTATTGCCTTAAATTTTAAGTTCACTGGTTTCAAGTTTATTGGTTTAGATATCACGTTAATAGTCATGATTTCATATTTATTGATCCATTAATTATATAATTTTTTAGGTTGCAAGTTAATGATCACATGTTTCATATTTATTGCCCTAAGTTTCAAGTTCACTGGTTTCAAGTTTATTGGTTTAGATATCACGTTAATGGTCATGATTTTATGTTTATTGATCCATTAATTATATAATTTTTTAAGTTGCAAGTTAATGATCACATGTTTCATGTTCATTGCCCTAAGTTTCAAATTCATTAATTTAATCATTTTTATGGTTGCTAGTTAATGATCTCATATTTCAAGTTTATTGCCTTAAGTTTCAAGTTCACTGGTTTCAAGTTTATTGGTTTAGATATCACGTTAATGGTCATGATTTTATGTTTATTGATCCATTAATTATATAATTTTTTAAGTTGCAAGTTAATGATCACATGTTTCATGTTCATTGCCCTAAGTTTCAAATTCATTAATTTAATCATTTTTATGGTTGCTAGTTAATGATCTCATATTTCAAGTTTATTGCCTTAAGTTTCAAGTTCACTAGTTTCAAGTTTATTGGTTTAGATAACACGTTAATGGTCATGATTTCATGTTTATTGGTCCATTAATTATATAATTTTTTAAGTTGCAAGTTAATGATCACATGTTTCATGTTCATTGCCCTAAGTTTCAAGTTCATTAATTTAATCATTTTTATGGTTGTAAGTTAATGATATCATATTTCAAGTTTATTGCCTTAAGTTCCAACTTCACTGGTTTCGAGTTTATTAGTTTATGTATCACGTTAATGGTCATAATTTCATGTTTATTGGTCCATTAATTATATAATTTTTTATGTTGCAAGTTAATGATCACATGTTTCATGTTCATTGCCCTAAGTTTCAGGTTCCTTCTGTTTCAAGTTTAATGGTCCCGGTATCAAGTTAATGGTGCTGATCTCATGTTTATTGGTCCAATAACTGTATGATTTCCATAGTGCAAGTTAATGATCACATATCCGAAGTAAATGATTTAATGTTCATTTAGTTTCCTTTGCTTCCGATGAATAACAAATATTGTGTTTTAGGTCAAGATGAACCGATTAAATAGCATAAAAAATGGTTTGCAATCAATGTGCGTGATTAATTATGCCAGCAGTTGCAGCTACTAATGGCCTTGCTGGTAATGCTTATTTTGGGGATTTTAGTTGCTGCTGCTGTTGGCATAAGCAGCTAGCAACTACAGCTGCAGCTGGACCAGCAAGAGCAGCAGCCACTAGCTGCAGAACCAGCAACAACAGTAGCCACCAGTTGGTGCTTATGCAGGCAGCATCTGCTCCAAAAGCAGCCAGCAGTTGTTTCTGCATAACCAGCAGCCAGCAGCTGTTGCTGCGTATGCAGCAGTTGTTGCTGTTTATGCAGCAGTTGTTGCTGTTTATGCAGCAGCTGTTGCTACTTATGAGCAGCAACAACACCAGCAGTAGATGCTGCTGCTTATAGCTGCCAGCAGCTGCTGCTTATGCAGCAAAAGGTGCCTGCAGAACCAGCAACAACAAACAGCTACCAACTGCTGCTTTTGTAGGCACCAGCTGCTGCTGGAATGCTAGCAGCTACAGTAACAACACCAGCAGCAGATGCTGCTGCATCTAACTGCCAGCAGCTGCTGCATAAGCAGCAACAGGCAGCTGCTTATGCAGCAACAGGCAGCTGCAGAACCAGCAACAGCAACAGCTGTTAGCTGCTGCTTTTGCAGGCACCAGCAGCAGCTGTTAGCTGCTACTTTTGCAAGCAGCAGCTGCAGTAACAACACCAGCAGCAGCTGATGCTATATCTAGCTGCCAGCAACTCCTGCTTCATCCAGCTGCCAGCAGCTGCTGCTTATGCAGCAACAGGCAGTTGCAGAACCAGCAACCAGCTGCTACTTTTGCAAGCAGCAGCTGCAGTAACAACACCAGCAGCAGCTGATGCTATATCTAGCTGCCAGCAACTCCTGCTTCATCCAGCTGCCAGCAGCTGCTGCTTATGCAGCAACAGGCAGTTGCAGAACCAGCAACCAGCTGCTGTTTTTGCAGGCACCAGCTGCTGTTGCTGCATAAACAGCAGCAGCTATCAACTGCTGCTTTGCAGGCACCAACTATTGCTGGAATGCCAGCAGTTGTTGCTGCTTATGTAGCAGCTGCAGAAATAACACCAACAGCTGCTGTTGCTGCATCTAGCTGCCAGCAGCTGCTGCTGCATCCAACTGCCAGCAGCTGCTGCTTACGCTGCAACAGCAGCAGCTACCAACTGCTTCTTTTGCATGCACCAGCTGCTGCTGGATAGGCAGCAACTGCAGAAACAACACCTGCAGTAGCTGCTGCTGTATCCAACTGCCAGCAGCTGCTGCTTATGTAGCAATAGCAGCAGCTACCAACTGCTGCTTTTGCAGGCACCAGCTGCTGCTGGAATGCCAGCAGCTATTGCTGCTTATGCTGCAGCTGCAGAAACAACACTAGCAGCAGCTGCTGCTGCATCTAACTGCCAGCTGCTGCTGCTGCATCTAGCTGCCAGCAGCTGCTGCTGCATCCAGCTGCCAACAGCTGTTGCATCCAGCTGCCAACAGCTGTTGCTTATGCAGCAACAGGCAGCTGCATAACCAGCAACAGCTGCAGCTGGTTGCTATTGCTATAATAAGCAGCAGCAATGGTGGCATATAAAACAAATTTCCGAACATGTAAAACATACTTCCGAACACGTAAAACAACCATCTAAACATAGAAAACAAATTTCCGAACATATAAAAGAAACTTCCGAACTTGTCAAATAAAATTTCTGAACATATTAAACAACCATCCGAATATATAAAACAATCAATTGAACATATAAAACAAATTTCTGAACATATAAAATAAACTTCAGAACTTGTCAAATAAAATTTCCAAACATATAAAACAATCATCCGAACATAAAACTAACATCCAAACATACATAATGGCATAAAGAAATTAAAACTATTGAGGCGGCGGGGATGGTGGTACTGGAGGTGGAAACGGTTAGGGAATGCCAAAGTGCTCGAACATGAGGCGTTGTCCGGGAAGGAGCTGCTGATGCTGCTCTGACAAATGCCGGTGCTCCTCTAGAACAAGATGCGGAAAGCTAGTCTACTGTACAGAAAGTGTCCTCACCTCGTCCATAAGTTGTTGAAGAGTAACTTCGCCGGAGTCATGTGGATTTGCAGGTGGTACGGTAGATGCAGAAGCATCATGATCAGGTTCACAGGTAGGAGGGTTCTCACGTCTACGCTGACCCCGGAAAGGAAGTGAAAAATCAGGCAGCTGATCAGTAGGAACCATAGAATTCAAAGGACGATCATCACTCGAAGCAAGCATTGTGTACTTAGCTTCAGTATACTTCACCCATGCTCCATTAGGCCACTCAAAGCCTAAGGCACACACAACTTTATCTCCTATACTCCTACAGGGTTTACAAGACGATTCGTTTATGGGCACCCTAAAGTATTTAAGGATTTGCGTGATGAAATTTCCATATGGAAGAGCATGACTGATTAAGTTAGGTATGGAAAGCATGGTGCGTATAATAGTGTATCTGAGGCTAACCGGACGATGCCTGAGGATAGAATCAATCAAAGCAACATCCATGTGGGTAACATCATCTAAGTGGCCTGATCAAGGAAGGACAATATTCTGAATTATACGATGTAAAATACGCGATTGAAGGCATAGACATTGAGCACAGAAATGGATTGTACAGACCTTATCAGAAAGATCAATGCGCCTATAAATGTTTCTAATGGCATCAACATGAACAAAGTTATCAATCGTAGGAACTTTCCTAGCAGAATATATTTCTAACCCGTCTTCGGAGGTTTGTAGGATAGAGTTCAATTCAGTATCATCAAATTCAATCAAAACTCCTCTAACGTTGGTGATTACTCGATTCTCTTTCTCCATGGAAGTATCCATATTCGAGTAAAAAACTTTCACCAAGTCAGGATACACATTCTCATTAATCGTAAGGGCATTATTCCAACCAACTTCCTTCAACAATTGCAACAAATTTCTATTGCTAATACTAAGGCTACGAAGCCAATCAGGCACAATATAGAATGTATCAAGTACCTTACGCGTCATGAATCTTTAGCGAAAACGGGTGGCCAAACGCTTGTCTGGGAAGTGTCTTGATTCGAAATCAGGTTGTTCTATAAGGCCCCCATCCTTCTGTGTCCGTTTGGGTGGTGGAATCGGCTATCATATTTCGCTCTACGTGGCCTTGAAGTCGACATTATGATTTTTCACTGATTTGAAGAGGAATAAACCGATTAGATGGAATATAACGATGTTTTAAAAGGATATGTGGGTTCAATTTCAGCAAACATTTACCGAAGATTCAAATATTGGACCTAGGGTTTACAACCTTGGGGTTTTCGGTTTCGACGGTTAATGATAGCAAGAGCAAATGGTGGGAAATGATTTCTAAGATTGAATATGGGCTATGAACTGATTGTAAATGTGGGATATTTCGATTGAGAGCGTGCGAGAGAGGATTCAGTTTGTGAAGATGAAGATGATCAGTTTCGATGCTTTGAACCCGGCTGACCGTTACAAAATAATAGGGTGACCGTTCATGTTCTAGAAACTATAGTAAGTGAAACCAGCTAGCCTTTTGTTTTTCAAGGCTAGCCGTTTAATGTCCAGAGAGCACCAAAACACAAAACGGCTAGCCTCTAAATTTTACAGGCTAACCGTTTTCGCTTTTGGTGCTCTCCAAAATAAAAAACGGCTAGCCTCTTAAATTTAAGAGGCTAGCCATTTTCCCTCCAGTGAGCACCCATACTCAAACGGCTAGCCTCTTAAATTTAAGAGGCTAGCCGTTTTCCCTCCAGTGAGCACCCATTCTGAAACGGCTAGCCTCTTCCCTTCCAGTGAGCATCAAATCGATAAAGGCTGGCCATATGAGCTTAAGAGGCTGGCCGTTTTCCCTCCAGTGAGCACACATACACAAACAGCTAGCCTTTATAGGTAATAGGCTAGCCGTTTAAAGGATATAGCCACCAACCTAAGCACCAACCAAATCCCATCATTTAATGAAGACATTGGATGTCAAAGAAACATAACCCATGCAGTACTTTTCTAAGTCTTCAAGTAGGTCCTTTTGATGGTATTGAAATGGTAGAATCTTGAGAAAAGATAACTAGAGAGCATGACAACATCTTCAGATGGGGGAAGCATTTTGGCATGGGTATTAGACCTCAATGATAACCAGTCATCGGAACAAAAAACAAGTGAAGCCGAAGATAACCCATCATATGACAATGGGATGGAAATTTGTGCAAGTGCAGGTACATCATTACCCCCACAAACTAGCGAAAGCAATGAATATTTTGGGGACAAATCTGCTACAATATCATCTGGTCATACGACGTACAATTTGGCTAAAAAAAGTGAACTAATTGAAGTGGGTGTCGGATCCTGTTTTGATACCGTGAATGATGCCCACGTATGGTATAAAAATTATGCTAAGTCGGTTGGATTCTCTGTGAGAAAAGATGAACTCCGTCGTGACAGCAAAAGTGGTGAAGTAGCAAGTCGGCGATGGGTTTGCTCAGGGCAAGGATACAAGCTAAAAAAATGGATGGAGAAAACAGATAGAATTAGGGAACCGAGGGGCATTACTCGTAACGGGTGCAAGGCGGAACTTCGCGTGAACTATGATAAGTTGAAAGGGAAGTACGTGGTAACTAAATTCATTTTTTACCACACTCATCGGTTGGTTGAACCGCACGAGACACAATTTCTTCGTTCGCATAGACTTGTCGACGAAGCTGATTTGGCTCACACAAAGGCATTGCCACAAGTTGGGGTGAAAGTAGGCCAGTTCATGAATTACAAGTCTGATCAAGCAGGAGGGTTCCATCATGTTGGGTATATGGGTAAGGACATGCGGAATATAATAGACCCAGATCACCGTGCACAAATTATTGACATCGACACAGAGGCTGCCATTGCGTACTTATCTGCAAGGGTTGATTATGATGCTGGAGTGTACTTCGAGTATACACTGGATGAGGAAAATCAACTGCAAAACTTGTTCCGGACCGACACTGTTGGTCGGTACGACTGTGAACAATTTGTAGATGTTTTAGCTTTTGATGCAACGTACAAGAAAAATGCATACAAAAAAACTTTGGTCGCATTCGTTGGTGTAAATCATCATAAAAGAACAATTGTTTTTGGATTTGCGATACTGATTGACGAAACTGTTGAATTATATGTGTGGCTCCTACAGACTTTCTTATCGGCAATGAAACAAAAAAAACCCATAAGTGTCATAACAGATGGTGATAAAGCTATGTTGAAAGTGATTAAAACGGTTATGTCTAGATGTGTACATCGACTCTGCTGCTGGTATCTTGAGCGAAATGCACAAGCAAATGTGAAGAGAAATGAGTTCACGTCGAAGTTTCGGTAGTTAATGTTGAATCCAATGTCCATGGAGGAGTTTGATCGAGATTGGTTCTCTGTTGTCTATGATCTGGGACTGGAACAAAATCCTTGGGTGGAAAAAATGTATGCAAAGCGTAGAAAATGGGCAGAGGCTTATTTGAAAGGAACCTTTTTTGCCGGAATGCGAACCACACAAAGGTGTGAGAGCTTGAATTCTTACTTGCGTCGCTTTGTTGAGCAGAAGCTAAAACTATATGATTTCATTAGACAAATTCATCGTGCAATGTATTGCATACGGCACAAAGAAGTCCAAGATGAGTATGAGACAAACCACACAGCCCTAGTTCTTACAACACATCTGCAAAGCATTGAAAACACATGCGTCCGAAATATATACAAGGAATGTATTAAAGTGGGTTCGGATTGATATACAATTTCAGAAATATCACTTTATTTTATTTAGTTTAATTATTGCGCTTGGCTCACTTTGAATTTTGATGTAGTTAATATGGATGATAGATGCAGTTGTTGCATGTGTGTTTGGTGGTGTTTTGTCGAATGTTGATGCAACATAGCGGACTTGTTAGGTTTTGTTTATTAGTTATTATGGATTTATAATTTATAATAGATTTTAAAATTATGTGTGTTTGTAAATTGTTTGTGACTATTCCGTATTCCGTATTAGGACTTTTATTATTTTGTTACTAGTTAATACAGGTGAAAATTGTAAAATTCAGAAATTGTATTGCACTGAACCAAATCGAATTTATGAACCAAACCAAACCGAAATGAAATATTTCGGTTTAGTTTGGTTCTAAAACTAGGTTTTGTTCGGTTTTACTTCTTTCAAACCATTTTCGTATTTTTATTATAAAAATAGTTGGTTCGAATTCATTAAACAATTTTAGTGTATCTATTTATTAGTATTTTTATTATACTATCTAATGTAATATATTGAAAAAAATCAAGTAATTAATCGTGTCTGCCTTTAGGGGAAAAAAAATTGTTTCATAAGGCAAACAACTAAAGCGAATAATAATTCTGAGAACTTAAATTTTTTTTCTTAAGAAAATGTGTTCCGAAATATTTTGTGAAACACTTGTTAATCTTGTCACATTTATTTATTTTAAATTATAACCAATGTAAACATTTAACACCCAAATATATACAAAATAAAATGATTCATTCTCCAGTGCAATTGTTTTCCCAAATATCTAATTGACAAATATCTAATTGAATAGAAACTAACGTATAACTAAAAATTGGAAAAGTTATCTGTTGAAATGCGATCATGATTAGGATTTTTGCAGTGTCTGAAATTTCATAAAAAAATTATTTAATAAAAAAGCAAAAGGTGGACAAAGTACTAATCGATTTTTTAATTTAGTTCTTGCTTCTTTAAAACTTGAACTCAAGTGATCAATCAAATAAAGTTGCTTGAAAAACATTTGATTAAATATCCTTGGATTTGTCATCCTGATTATCAAATAGATAAATTTCGATATTGAATTCCAACTTCCCTACATTCAATACTAAAAATTATGGGCCAAATACTATCGCCATGGGATCACAAATCTTGATCAAGGTTTTGAAATTTCTGTCATCCTGGGCGGGGATGGTAAGTATCCAATAAGAAATCCTACTCATTATCCGTTAATTGCAATATTGAATTACTTGCGATGCAAATATGGTAAGAATCATATCTGATCGATTAATAAGAAACAAATTTTTGTACACGTCCAAATCTCTTATAAGAAGTAAATTGGAAAAATCCTTTCTTTTTCTTTTTTAATCTTTCATAAAGTGGCCCACTGCAAAGTTTTGAATTACATGGACGTGGAACCGTAATATTTTAAACGCAACTACCTCTAGAATATGCAATTACAATGGGATGAAATTCACCTCGCATATTGAACTAGCCAGTCTATTGAACCATACCTAGAATGAGACAATAAATTTGTACATTGTCATTTTCTCTAACTATCCTAGTATTACTCGAAATTGTTTTTGACGTTCATACATTGACAGGGCAAAACTACGTTGCAATATGGGTTTGGTACCCTTTCTTTTGTCTTTTTTAAGGTCAAATTACAATGAATTCCTGTTATTGGTTATAAAAATAAAAAAACTAAATATTTTTAAATTTTCACACATTAGTCCTGCACCTAAAGATTTTCAATTGCATTAATGCTTCTGGAAGCCATGATTTGTTTAGAATTCAAGCACGTATTATCTTTATACACACAAACACTAGTTAATTAAAAGATTTTTTTTGAATTATTTTAATTATTTTAATTAAAAGAAAACTAAGGAAATATTTAAATTATTTTCAAATAGAGTAATTGTTTAGAATTTTTTTACCCTTCTCTTAGTTAAGTTAATGAAAGATCTCAACCATATGGACGTGTGCTAATAACTATTTAAACTGTTGGGGTAGAGTAATAAATATTAATTTATTTAAGTGTGCAATTAAATTTATTCTTTTTATTTAAGGACAAAAAATCAACCAAAAATAAAAACTCATTGTTCAAACAAATGAAAATTATTTTACAAATTCATAAACTAACACTTTATTATTAGTTAGTAAATTAACATATTTTTACTACATAATTAAATAATTGATAATATGTTAAATAAATCTTATGTTACCAAAAAAAATTAACTACATAGAATATCAAATTAAAATTATTTTCATATTTTGTACATTACATTTATTTGAGATAGTAAAATCTCTTGTGTTGGAATAAAAAAGATTATGGGGTTTGAACCTTGGTCACATGGGTGAGAGGAAATCGGTTGCTGTTATATTAAATTAAAAAAAAATCATATTTATACTTATCATTAATTATGTAACTATGTAAAAAACTAGTTAATTTGTTAAATTAATAAGTAAATATATTAATTTAAATAGATATTAATACATGTAAGAGTAAGTCATTTAATTAGAAATCTAGTTCAATAGTGTAATATATATATATATATATATAATATGGACTTTTATGTCATAATTATAAAACTTTTGATTTTTCTTATTTTGTATGAACAAGAGGGGCCTTTAATGTTAATAACCTAAAATCACATCTAAGCTATTATGCAAGTCTTGTGTTGCATCCAACGGTGAATTTGAAAAAGATAAAAAATGGGGCACCAAACCCCAGAGGCAACTAGGGGTGGCAATTTAGTCCGACCTTATTTTTGGTCCGATTGACCCGACCCTAATTTTTAGGGCTTTAAACCGAATTTTTCAAGTTTAGGGTAGGGTTAGGGCCAAAATTTTAAGGCCCGAACAAATTTAGGATAAGGGTCGGGCTTAATACTGACCCGACCCGACCCTATTTTTTTAAAAAAAAATTGAGACAAGTTAACACACACACACAACACATCCTCACAACATCACACATTGTGTGTTTTTAATTTAATTGCATTGTGTTTTTATTTGTATAAGACATGAGTTTTTTTTTTATGTTGGGTTGTTGAATTGAATTGTGTATGACTAAAATGATTGTGGAATTACATTGTGTGTTTTTAATTTAATTGCATTGTGTTTTTATTTATATAAGACATGAATTTTTTATTTTTTATGTTGGGTTGTTGAATTGAATTGTGTATGGGTAAAATGGTTGTGGAATTACATTGTGTGTTTTTAATTTAATTGGATTGTGTGTTTTTCATGTTGGATTTTGGAATTGATTTGTGTGTGGGGTTGAAATAGTTGTGGAATTTGTTGAAATGATTGTGGAAAGCGGCATTGAATTGTGTTTGAAATAGTTGAGTAATTGCCGAATTGATTGAATTGGTGGTGGGGAAATGAGAATTGAATTGTGAGGTTAACTATTTCGGTAGGGTCGGGTTGGGCCCGACCCGATGTTGGCCCGATTCGGGTCGGGTTCGGCCCGATCCTAACTAAATAGTATTCGAGCTTTTTTAGGGTTGGGTTTCAAATTTCTTTTGATCGGGTCGGATAGGAATTGGCCAAGCCCGAGCCCGAGCCCGACCCGACATTTTGCCATTCCTAGAGGCAACGTAACTGGACCGCATTGACATGCGAAGATAATTACAATCCAGAAATGGCTAACAGTTATTTATCTTTTTTGTTTTGATTTGTTTTGTTTTATTCACACAACAATTTATTCAAAAAATTGTAATTATTGAGTTGGTGTTTTATTATAAATTAAATTCATGAGCTTCAATGTAATATTAGAGCGGCATTTATGTGCGAGTGAGATGACACTAACTTATCATGTAATATGGGTCATGACCTCTATAAGAAATTAATTTTTTTTCTAATACGAAAATATTTTGCTAAATCATAATAAAAATTTAAAAGTACGAAAATATTTTTTTGTTTGATAGTAATATTTTCATTTTAACAAAGTGAGTATATATATAGCTCTCTCTATCCTAATTTTTACTATAAGTACTCTAATCATGCACTGCACCTTTAAATTTCTACATGTCTATTATAATTTTATTACAACTTATCTTTTTTGGGTGTGTTTATAAGTCTTATTGATTTGGATACCTTCACATATGATGAATAAACTTATTAAAAATGGCATAGAGTCTTTCATTACATCAACAAATTGTATAATACAATAAAAATTTATCTTAATTGTTTTCCATACACACGCATCCCTGCAGCTAAAGTTTTCAGCTTCTGCACCTGCTAGCTTGCTCATTACTGGGATTGTTGAGGAAAATATCCCAAGTTGGCTGACAATAACCATGTTACCCTCCACTCTTGAGCTAATTTTAATTTGAGTATAAATTGGGTCCATGAACTTCAATATCACAATATGACAACCATAAATTTAATGTTGATTGGGAATGATATTTAACATTTTAATGTGATCCTTATTTCTTCGCTTCACCCACCGATTGTATACCTATTTTATCTCCCCTGCACGTTGATTTTAAGCTAGAAATAGTCTTGCACATCTATATCGTCCCTACACAATAAATAATGCAAAACCTATGCCAAGTTGATGGGCAAAACTATGGTGCAACTATTGCTCGGTACCACCATTGCGTCATTTATCTATTGACCTCCTACTTTTTTCTTTATTTGTAATTTATTTATAAATGTATGATAATGTTATTTTTTCTCTTTTCCTCTCTTATATATTAAGATATTTTATTCTTTTTTTCTCCACCTTGATATCATTAACTAACCAATTATCTCAATTATTTTTCACATCACAACTAAGACAAAATGTAGAAATTTAATTTGAAGATTCGGATGGCAATTGTGAGGCCATGACAATTGAATAAATTAAAATAATAAATCAAATCTATTAGTTATAAGTGATTGATTTCAAGTTGACTTATATCTATAAATAAAGTTTAAGTTTTATTATTTTTGAATAACTAATAATTTTGAAATTAAATTGTATTGTAGTTTTTTTTATATAAAGTCTAGTCTGCATATAATTTAATGCGGCGATCAAAGTGTAAAAAAAGAAAATAAAATACATAATTTTTATAATTATTTATATAATATTTTATTTTAGTAATGTCATGCTAGTTTTATTTTTTAAGTTAATTTATTAATTAAATTTTAATGTGAAGTCATTACTTATCTCACTCCTTAAATTAAAAAAAAAAGAATTAGATATTGATGTTTAGTTTTTTAAGAATTTTTTAACTTGAGACAGCTTATCTATTTTTTTAATTGTTTAAATTATTCACAAATTTGAAACAATCTGGATTTATGTGTCAGAATTGTAAAACTTTGATTTTTTTAGAATTTCAGTATATAACAGGAAGTGTAGCGTTAATTACCAAACTATAGCATCCTACCATTGAATGTGCTCCTACATTAAATCTGACGATAACATTACAAGAAGACAAAATAGTAGGTACCGTATAACAGTTGCACGGTAGCTGAACCCCATGTGGATATTGTGGAAGAAACGAAGAAGACACTTGTGATCAATCTTTTAAGTAGGTGTGATAGAAAAAATTAAATGCATTTTGATATTTTGGATGAAATGATTGATGCATGTGTTCACGTTATAGAGTTTGCAATTATCCGAAATGACAGACGAGGAATATGTACAAATTACAAATACGAAATGGAGTTGACAAAAGGAGCATATAACAATAAGAAACTCGTGATTTAATCTTTGCCACAGAGTCCGTTGGTCCTTATCCATTGAAACACTATTCGGGAAAATAATCAATCATCCGACATTTCGCATTTTTCCACTCGAATTCAAGCTTGCGATTAAAGTAATTGGCCAGGCATCTTTTTTTTTTTTTAAATGAACTTCAATAAAGAGGAAATTTATTTAGATTAAAGAACTTACACAGCAGATCAGAAGGGATGCAATGAGCCTTATCATAGTTACTGACGAGAAACTGTAGAGCAAAAACTTCAAAATAAATTGAAGTTGAAATTAAGCTAGCCATGCAAACGTATGTATATATATATAATTTTTTCCTTTTCGTGCTAAATATTTTGTTTTCCCCTCTCAAATTGAGGAATCACGGCCTTTTTTTTTGTTGTGCCTTTTTTTTGTTTTTTTTAAAGTAAACCTCAACAAGCAACAGAAATTTATTAAAGAAAATAATAATAATAACAACAACAACAACAACAACAACAATGTGTTAAAATAAGCCCAACACCACCAGTCATTAAGCCCAAATTAATAAGCCCAATCCATAAGGTTCCATGAGTAAGTATGATTTGTGAGGTTTAAATTATTAATTATAAGTGTGGTAAGTGAAATTATTAGTGGTAGGTAAAAATCAATGGTTATAAATTTTTTGTAATTTTTATTTGAATGATTTAGATTCATAAATTTATTCTTATATACTATAAATACCCCTTTGTATCATTTGGTTATGCATCAAGTAAAGAGTGAGGAATAAGAGAGAAATAAGAAGTGTGAGTTGTGAGTCGCGTGTAGTGTTTCTTACAAAATATCAATAAAGTCATTGAGTTTAATAAAATTCTTTTGGTGCCCAAATAGTTTCAATTTTGAGCAATTTTGTCCTCTTTGGCCTTTCAACATGATGATGATGATGATGATGATGATGATGATGTCTAGTCGAGGGACAAAACCCCTCGAAAGAAAAGGAAAAGCTAGAACAAGCTGGTTATAAATAGAAAAAAACATACTGCAAACTAATAATGAATTGATAACACAAGAAGAAAGAGAATCAAGATAATAAAGACTACCAATCTCAGTCGAACCAATATCAAGTCAATCATCTTTATAGTGTCAATTCAATTTTCATCACCATCGTTCATACTCCTCGATTAGAAATTGCACAAAATATCAAGAACAAGGAGATTCTTTTTTAGTCTTGTAAATTCAAAAGATCTTGATGCATATAAAATCATTATGATTTATTTCAATAGCACAGTAAATATAATCTTCCCAAATTTTCTGTATATATTGTCGAAAAATCTCCCGTTTCTCTTAAGCAATTTAATTACTAATTTTCAATTCTCTATAATAGTATAATGATGATAGAAATCAGAACATTATGTTGGACATGTGCATGCATATGACAAATACTTCTATGTGGCAAACAATTGCATGCAGCTAGTATGCAACTTTTGACTCTTGCATAAAGTTGTTGAGTAAGTGGGAAACATGAGTAAGTAGAAGGAATATAACTTTTGACTTTGGCACTAAAATGGAAAATTAGGAGAAATTTTATATTATTTTAATATTGCCCACCATTATTGATTTTTTGGGCATTGCCTGACCTATAAATAGAGGCTTCATTTGCCCTCTTCATTCATCCCATTTTCTCCAATTCAAGTGAGAGTACCAAGAGGTGTAAGTTGGGAGCGTTGAGAACTTTCAGCTCAAGTTCTAGTGTTTTTAAGAGTTTGGATGTATTGGGGTTTTGGGTTGTGAGTCAAAACACTATAATACTTGTAACTCATTTTTACTAGAAAAAATATTTTCTTCTATCTTTGCCTGTGGAGGTAGGCTAAAAACCGAACTAAGTAAATTTTAGTGTCCCTATGTCATCATTATTTTTCAATTTTACTTTAGCTAGATGTCTACTTTACCCACCGAATTTCCCAACAAGTGGTTTAGAGCCATTGGTTGCATTTTTTGGAGTCGGGTACTGTTCACGTAAATGATACTATTCACATATACAACACTATTTACATGAAACGGTGAAAGCGATTCAAGAATTCTGCAGTACAAAGCAAGGAATGGTGGCACGAGTTGAAGTAATCATGTGGGCTTGTACATTTCTAGGAACATCTTGTCTCAAAGACGATAAGAGCCTAAGGAGTCGGGATTTTAAGTGGGACCATTGTGATCCCTTCAGTCTTTCACAGGAATTTTCCTAGTGTGCATTTTCACACGTGTGATCACTCATAACTATTCAAGAAGGTACACTAACTTGTGTACGGTATTAACAAAATGGTGGAAATTTTTGAAATTGAGAAGTTTATTGGGAGCAATTTCTTGTTGTGGAAAATGAAGATGCGGGCAATCGTGAGGAAAAATAATTGTTTAGAAACAATTGGGGAAAGACCTGCATAAATCACTGATGACAAGTGGAATGAGATGGACGACAATGCAATTACTAAGTTACACCTAGCATTTTCAGATAGGGTATTATCTAATGTGGCGGAAGAAAATATAGTAAAGGGTATTTAGGATATTCTCACAAAACTGTATAAGGCCAAATAACTACACAACAAAATTTTCTTGAAGAGGAAACTCTATACTCTTTGAATAGCAGAAACCACAACGGTGACCGACCATATCAACACTCTATAAACTCTATTTTTAAAATTTATTATGTTGGGGTATGAAATAGAGGAAATTGAACGTGCGGAGCTTCTATTTCAAAGTCTACATAACTCGTATGGATCAACTTAACTCTATACTCTTGGAATGGTAGAAACAACAATGGTGCCCGATAATATCAATACTCTAAAAACTTTATTTTCAAAATTTACGACATTGGGGTATAAAATAGAGGAAATTAAACGTGCGGAGCTTCTACTTCAAAGTCTACCTGACTCATATAATCAACTCTTCATCAACCTGATGAACAATAACCTTACGGAGTACCTAGTCTTCTATGATGTTGTAGCCTCTATATTAGAAGACGGGAGTAGACACAAAACAAGAAAGATAGATAAGCAAGTTCACAACAAGTGAAAATGCTAATGATAGTAAGAGGGAGATCAACAGTATGTAGTCCCCGTAGAAGTCATAATTATGATGGATCAAAATCAAGAAGTAAAAAGAAGATCAGGTGCTACAAATGTGGCAAAATAAAGCATGTCAAGAAAGAGTATTGGAGTAACCAAAAGAGAAGAGAGGGTAAATATCTTGAGTCATCAAATGCTTAGGGGTGTGTAGTGAGTACCTTAGATGATGGTGACGTTTTATACAGTAAGGTAACTATGGTTGCAGAAGGCAGAAAATAGCTATCTAACGTCTACCTTATAGACTTGGAAGCTACCTGGCACATGACCTCTCGGAGAGAATAGTTCCATAAATATGAACCTATCTCAGTAAGATCTATATAAATGGGTGATGATCATGCCTTAGAGATCGCTGGTGTTAATACTGTCAAAATAAAAATGTTTGACTGTATAGTTTACACTATTCAAGAGGTACGACATGTCAAAGGCCTGAAGAAAATATATTGCCTTAAGGACAAATAAATATTCTTGGCTACAAAACTCAGGTGGAAAATAAGATCATGACGATTGTTAGAGGTGTGCTTGTATTGATGAAGATAGAAAATATCAATGCCAATCTATTTATGCTTAAAGGAAAAACATTGCGGGAAGTTGATATATGTGTCGCATGAAATGGAGAAGAGTCGGCGATGAGGTGGCGTCTCAAACTTAGCTACATATTGGAATAAGGTTTGGAGATTCTCTCTAGATAGAAGTTGCTTCCGTGGCTCAAATCGATGAACTTACTATTTTGCGAGCACCGTGTTACAAGTAAGCAATATAAATTGTAGTTCAGCAGATTTGCCACTAGAAGTAAATGCATTCTAAACTTGATTCATTATGATGTTTGGGAATTACTAAATAAATCCCTGGGAGGTGCAAAGTACATGGTGACTTTCATTGATGACTGTTCCAGGAGATATTAAGTTTATCCAATTAAAGAACAGTCATATCCATTTCCAGTGCACAAGGAATATATAGCGCGGGTTGAACTTGAATCTAGAAAAAGGATTAAGTGTTTGAGGAAAGATAATGGTAGATAATATATAGATGGAGAATTTCTTGCATTATGTAAACAAAAAAAAATATTCAGAGACAGTTCATAGTGCCATGCACTCCTCAAGAAAATGGAGTGGCATAGTGGACGAACAGGACACTTACAGAAAAGATAAGTGTCATATTGAGGACTTCTGGTCTACCAAACTCATTTTGCACAGAAGCAGCCAAAAACGCCTATTATGTGGTGAATTGGTACTCATCTACAGCAATTAGGCTGAAGACACCGATGGATATGTGGACTAAAAAGTTAGCTAATTACTCTCGTTTGTACACATTTGGATGTCATGTATACGTGATGTACAATGCCACAAAAAGAACAAAGCTGGATCCAAAATACAGAAGACGTATCTTCTTGGGGTATGCTAATGGATTGAAGGGGTATCATCTGTGGGATCCCACTGCCCACAAGATTGTCATCAACAGGGATGTTATCTTTGTAAAAGATCAACTACAAAGGAAAGATGAGGATAATAGCACCGTGAAAGAAAAGTCAGAGAGTATATCGATATGTAGAAAATAATCCAGAAAAAAAATTTCAAATTCTTCTGAAGCAGGACCAGAGTGGCACAAAAAATCGTCAGTCATTAATTCTAGGGAGCCAAGTATTGAATGAACTTATTTATTTTACAAGATAGCAAAGAAGATTTGGGAGGCGGTCCAAGAAATTTATTCCGATCTTGAAAATACATCTATTCACAACACCAGATGAGGAAGTGTCATGGTCACTGAATATTATAATTGCATAATGGAGTTGTCACAGGCAATTGATCTTTTTTATGTGGTGGCATGGTCTTGTATTACTGATGTAGAAAAATACAAGAAGATGCTTGAGAAAAGCGTACTTTAGATTTTTTGTAGAGATTAAATCTAGGCTTGGATGAAGTACGTGGAAGGCTGCTTGGGATATAGTCTTTTCCAACCCTTTGAGAATCCTTTATTGAAGTTAAAATAGAGAAAAATAGGAAATGTGTGATGATCAATTATTCTAAATAAAACGCCCTTTCCTTGGAAACACGAGGCTTGGCTCTTACAGCAAAGAAACAAGATGATGGCCATGGATCTTAGTCTAGAGACGAGATCTGTTGTGTTTATTATAACAAGCCCTATCACACCTATGAAATTGTTGGGACTTATACGACAAGCCACCTGTTTGAAAATCAAGAAAGTAGCACAAGCAATCTAGATCAGCCTACATGGTGGAATTAGATTCAAGCAAAGCTACTGGATTTAATTTCTCAATAGAGCAAGTGGAGATGTTATGGTAACTTCTCAACCAAACTAAGGTGTCAGCAGGATTCGAGAGTCAAAACTCAAAGATTCCTACTATAGCTATGGCACAAACAAGAAAAATAAACAAACATTCTTGTCAAAGTCACAGCAGGTAGGTTATTGGATTGTAGATACAAGGGCCTTTGACCATATGACTAGGTCTATGGATGTTGTTGAGGATCTTGACAAGTGCAAAAATATGATCAAAAAATGGGTTACGAATGAAAAAATGTCACCTATATTTTGGAGAGGGCACAGTTTGCTTATCGCATATGATTTTGAAATTTTTATATGTGCCTAAGTTGGCATATAATGTTTTGTCAGTTAGTAAGTTAACAAAAGATATGAATTGTGTTGTCACTTTTTTCTCCTCTGACTGTGAATTTTAGGACACTACAAAAAAACTGACAATAGATGATAGACACTTTGTGACGGATTCTGAGAAGAAAGGCATAGGTCATAAAAGCATGATATAATTGTGGTAGATTTTTGTCTATCATATATTCATGACTGATTCGTGATGGATTCATGATAGAAAAAGATTATGTCAATAATATATGATGTCTTTGTGATATAAATTTAAACGTCAATAACTCATGATAGAATTTTCACGTTGACTTGATTTTGGTGCTTTTTTATCAAAATTTTTGGTATTATTTAAAATACAATATTATATGAATGAAGACACGTCATCATTTTAGCTGAGTTGGAATGACTGTGTTTTGTACATAAATATAAAATATAAAATTTTTATTATAAAATAAAATTTAAAAACTTGAAACGCACCGTTTTGGTACTGATTTGCACTTCTCTAATCTCTAATTTTTTTTCTAAGTATCAATATACAACTCACAAATATACAAAGAGTAGAGTAAGGCTAAAACCCTCGATTCTAACTTCTCTTAATCTCTTATATTGATTTCCTTTTTACCATCATCATACCAAAATCTCGGCCATTGTCATATTGCCATCGTCTTTTTAACGTCTTGGTTACCGATTGCATTATGAAATTGACTGAGTGAAGGTGTGTTTCGTGGTATCACTATCGTGTTCCTCACAATCATTTTCTGTCCTCATTTTACTATCTTCCTCACCTTCATTTTTTCGAAGCCCTTGGTATGATTTCTATTATGTCTTCATTTTGCATGTTGTTTATTTTGCACAAATCTAAGTTAAATCAATTAATTCTATAAATAATCTAACAAGAAAACCTAATTAAAAAATGGATTAGCTAGTTTATTGAAAGAGAGCAAAGAATGTTAGGTTGTTATGGTTAGCAGTAACAGAAGCAACAGTAGCAGTAGCAAGAGTGGAGTAGATTTTGGAGATGAAGGAATAGAGAAAAGGGATAATTATTTAGCAACAGTAGTACTACTAGTAGCAGGAACAAGAGCCAAATAATTTGCCTATTGTGGTAAATTTTCATATTTAGGTTTAATTTTTCATTGACGTTTAGGGTTATTAAGAAATGAGTGAAGTAGCAGTACTTTTTTTTTTGCAACAAATTTATACTTAGAAACTAATTAGAACCTAATTTAGCTTCTGATGCAAAATTGTGTTTTAATTTATTGAAAAAGGGTATCTTTCATTATGTAATAGTTGATTCTATGTTTTTGTTGGAGCATCTTTTTACCACCTCTTTTATTGTATCTCTTTTGCTGGAGCAGTTTGCTATAGAGGAATTAATTTGATTTGGTAAACAAATTGCACTTATTTATTTTTAGAGTTTTGAGTTCGTTAGTTAATAAATAGTTGCACAAAAGCAATTTAATATCATGGTTCTTTATACGATAGCATGACTTGAAGTTGTATGGGGCTTGGTTTTTATGCTATGTTGTGACTATTATAATGTGTCTATTTACTTACATTCTATGTTGTAACTACTGTAATGTGTGAGGCCGAAAATTTTTGTTATGTTTATGTTGCAGTAAGGGCATCCAAAGTGGTGTTTATTTGTACTTTTGCACTCTAGGGTTAATTTTTTTATTAAAGTCTGGGGTTATTAGGAAATGATGAAGTAGCAGTACTTGCTTTGCAATAAATTTATACTTAGAACCTAATTTAGCTTCTGATGCAAAATTGTACTTTAATTTATTGAAAAAGAGTATCTTTACGTATGTAATAGTTGATCATTTTTTTTGTTGGAACAACTTGCTGCCACCTCTCTTGTTGCATAGTTTGTTGCATCTCTTTTGCTTAAACAGTTTACTGTAGAGAAATTAATTTGACCTAGTAAATAAATTGCACTTCTTTATTTCAGAGTTTTGACTTTGTTAGTTAATTTATAGTTGCATGAAATATCTTTAATAGTATGGTCCTTTATATGATAGTTGAGATGTCTTTGGAGGAATTGAGATTAAAGTGCTTGGTTAGTGTACCATCAAAACAACCATCTGATCCCTTGTCGCCATCTTCAAGCTTGAAAAGTAAAGAAACCTACATGCCTAGTTGGAAAAAGCTAGCCAACTACTGATGAGAAAAAGAAATTGATTATAATCAATGGTAAGGACTCTATTGACGAGGGTTTGAACTTCGATAATCAGATGGCCTGGGCTGGGACAAGTGAAGCAGTAAGTGAAATTCGTACAGATCCTCTTACTTAGTTGGAGGTTTTGTCCCCATTTCACTACTCAGTCTTCGAGATAAGGTAGAGTTTTTAAATCTCATTTTGTAAATATTATGTGTATGATAATTCACTATGAATGAACTTACATACAAACTTTAATTTATATAGGATATAAACGAACTAATTAACGTGGGCCAAAGGGCTTAAACATATACTAGTGTCGGTTTACTACAAATGTGAGGCAAGAATCGTCGGCCAGGCCAGTATCAACTTTCATTAGACGATCTAGTGTCGCAGGAAGCATATCTTAAGTACAAAGCTGGTCCATTTCAATTTAATGATCATGCTAGGCTAAATTAATTGAAGCTTATACAATACGCTTTTGATAGAGACGCTCACGAAAGGTAAGTGTGGAATTATGTAATAAATTATGTGTAACTGGTTTTTATGAAGTTTCTATCAATTATTGCATATTTTCTTTAGTGAAGAAATGGCTTTTAGTCACGGTGAACTTGTAAATCGACATTCTTTATTGAGCCTTTCACCTGGGACATTTCGTTCTTGAGACGTATTAGGTTCCAAAAGTTGGTCATGTTACAATATATGTTTGTCTTATAATATATATTTCAATCAATTTGATCACATTTAGGTGATTTCCATGAAAGCGTATCACTTGATCCTCATTCAGCAGTCATCGGAGAAAAATAGGCTAATCAATTGGTATTTACCAACTAGATACTCTGTGATTATCTTCGGTACTTTTTGCATTTTGTTTTGGTTTCTTTAGTGATAATTTGCTCATGTTTCTGTCTTCATTATTCCCTAGATTTGATTCTACAGTCCCAAATGCCAACAAATATGGAAAACATAAAGTTCCTTAGCTTTCCAATCAATAAATATGGACAACTCAGAATTCCTTCCAAACAAGTCGTCGGCTTTGGTACGACATTATTAAACTTGTTTAATGGTTAAGCTTGATATTTTGTAAACTTGTTAATTGTCATAAAGTCATTTTTTTATTTGAAATTAAATAGTACACTTCGGGAGACGCACGAGTTAAGGTAACCATTTAACTTTTTAATTCCCTATTGAATCAAAATCCAAATAAATTATTGGAACTAGCCAATGATTAGCTCGTGAACTATGTTGCAATGGTGAACATTATATGCTCTCAAGTGAAAAAGTTATCTCAGCAGCAAAGCGGCAATATTCTCTAGAAGGTTAACAAGAGAGCATGCACGTAGATGTCAACCCACAACTGAGAATGATGATTATATATTGATACTTGATTGAAATCGAAATTGATTACATGTTCATACAAGCCTGATAGAGACGACATTTGATAGTGATACGTGTTCCTATCTCCTCGTCTAATATTAATACTAATTAGCTAGGTTTGTATATATTTGTTGGAGATTAAAATGGCTAATGAGGCCACTAATAGAAAAAGAATTAAAAACTTAGTTACAAGAAGAAGTGAATAATGTAGGATTGACACCACTAAAAGCACTACAATTTTAGGAACTTGTCTAAGTGAATACAACAAAACACACCATCGACATTGAAAAGTCATTTGCGTGCATGCTAGCATGCAAGAGCCAACTTAAAAAATTTAAACTACATAATTGCTAGATTACATGAATTTGGTCATACCCGAACCATTTTATTTGGGAGCCCATCTGGTTTAGGTAGTAGTTCAAAAGTTAACGTTAACCGATTAATCTCAACCAATACCTCTTCATAGATTTGATATTTTCTGTTGTATTGTAGCATATTTTGTTGCAAGCTGTTGACAATGCACTAAATCTGGCAAGATTTAAAACTTCTATGTCAACTAGTGGCATCACAAGGTACAAATATTGTGATCCTTGGCCTTTTTTTGCCCATCGACGAAGAACCATATTCACAGGAATCTTTTGAAATTATTCCACTTTTAAGACATCGAACATGTGTCTACATAGAAGCCTAACATAATCTATCATTTGACCAGCGCATTTTATACATTGTTTTTAGTTTATGAATCATATTCCATCACAATCTTGGTGTCCCGAATTCAATGAGTGTGTAGAAATGAGCATTGATGTTTTTTGCATTTTCGACCTCGATAATTTTGCCTTCTTGTAGGATTTTTTCTTTAACTTTTGCGAAAACCCTCAATGGAAAGATTTTGTTGGTTTTCAAAGGAATTTGATATCCATTTCTATTTTGGACAAGTTTAGTTTTTCTTGTTTGTTTGGAAATGGAAATTTTCATTTGTTTCATGATTCAAAATTTGTTGGTTTCGGTTCTTTATCGACCTACGATAATCTTTATTTGAATGATATAATTGCTTCATTTAATGCCTGCAATTAAGTACACTAGATTTAAAGAGAAAATGAATCAATAAGAATTCGATTGTGTTTTTGCACAAAAGATTAGGTTATACTCTATATGGAGAGTAAAGAGACTTTTGTTAAAAGAAATTCTCGAACCTTTAGATTTCACAAATTTTGATATTTTGTATTAATGTCAAGAGAAAAAAAACTAACAAAAGGAGATTTGAAGCCAATAGGACTTTGGATGTCTTTGAACTTATACATATGGATATTTGTGGGCCATTCTCTACTATTACTTGGAATGGTCAACAATATTTTATGACATTCATAGATAATTTTTCTCGATAGGGCTACATATATCTCCTCCATGAAAAGTCACAGTCCCTATATATCTTTAAAAACTTTAAGGCTAAAGTTGAGAACTAACTTTGCAAAAGAATAAAAAATGTTAGATCCGATTGTGGTAGTAATATTATAGCAGATATGATGGTTCATGTCAACAACATCCAGGACGGTTTGCTAAATTCCTAGGGGAATGTGGTATCATCCGACAATACATTATCCTAGGTTCACCTAATATGAATGGTGCTACTGAAAGACAAAACAATACGCCTAAGGACATGATGAGGGGTATGATTGGTTATTTTACCTTACCAGAATCACTCCAAGAAGAAGCACTTAAGACAACAGTGCATACCCAGCTAAGGCAAGGCTTTACAGGCCAAATCAAAATAAACTGGACTCAGGGACAATGAGTTGCTATTTTATTAGATACTTTGAAAGGTCCGGAGGTACAAGTTTTATGATCCCATGACTTAATTTTCAAGTTATGGTTCTTTGAGGATGTCGAGTTTGTAAAGAAAGATATAGTTAAGAACTTTGTCATTGAAGAGGAATATGTTGATATTCGCATAGGCATTATTAGCATAATCAAGGTTTCATTCTTAACTTTGTTCAAGGCACAACAAATCAAGAAAATGTTGAAGAACCCCTTATACAAGAAGTTATTTTAAAAGAACAAACTCTACGACCTTGACAACCTATGCCATTAAGGAGATCCATTAGAGAAAAGAGAAGTATAGTGCCAAATGACTACAATATATTTCTTTAGGAATGTGAGGTAGACAATTGAGTGATGGAAGATAATCCGGCCAATTTTCGTCAAGTCATGGAAAGTTCATAATTGGATAAATGCCATGAATGGAGAGATAAAATCCATGAAAGACAATGACCTATGAGATCTTGTCCTATTGCTAGAAGATGCGAAACCCATTGGTTGTAAATGGATATTTAAGACCAAGAGGGATTCGAAAGATAATGTAAAGAGGCATAAGGTAGGTCTTATTGCAATGAGTTTTACACATAAATAAGGCATTGGCTATAAAGAGACTTTCTCCATAGTTAATTCGAAAGACTCTGTGAGCATCATAACAACATTAACGACGCATTTCAATCTTGAGTTATATCAGATAGATATGAAGACAAGGTTTCTCAATGGTGACATTAATGAGACGACCTATATGGGGTAGATATGAAACTTTGTGTGGGGAGACTTAAAGAATATGGTTTGCAAACTTAAGAAATCCATTTATAAGCTCAAGCAAGCATCTTAACAATGGAATTTCAAGTTTTATCAAGTGATTATATCATTCAATTTGAGATGAATTTGGCTAAAGATTGCATATACCATAAGTTCTATAGGGGTATATACATATTTCTAGTTTTATATGCCGATAACATTTTGCTTGCCAACAATGATATAGGCTTATTGCACGATACTAAGAGATTTCTAACTGAGAATTTTGAGATGAATGATTTTGGATATGCCTATTTTGTATTTGGTATATAGATACACTGAGATCACTCACAAGTACTCTTAAATTCTCATAAAAGAGTTATATTGAAACAATTCTCAAGATATATAGCATGCAAGATTGTAAAGCAAGTGATATCCTTGTGGCTAAGTTAGACAAGTTTAGTCTCAATTAGTGCCTTAAGAATGATTTTGAGGAGAAAGAAATACAGAAGATTCCTTATATGTTAGCAGTAAGAAGTCTAATGTATACTCAAGTTTGTATGCGACCCAATACTGCATACGTTACTGGAATGTTAAGTAGATATTTAAGAAATCTAGGAGTAAACCATTGGAAAGCAATCAAATCGATCGTGCAGTACTTACAGAAAACAGAAGACTACATGCTCATATATCAAAGGTTGGATAAGCTTAAGATCATAAGGTATACTAACTCTGATTTTGCTGAATACTAAGATAGTAGGAATTTCATTTCATGCTACATCTATCTTAGAAGAGAGCCAAACAGTCTCTTATAGCATTTTTACGATGGCAGCTGAGTTCATAGCATGTTATGAGGCATCAAATCATGAATTATAGCTGTAGAATTTTGTCATAAGGCTGTGTATATTAGTTGGTGTTGATAGACCACTCAAGTTATTTTGTGACAATAAGTCAGTAGTTTTGTATTCTAATAACAATGTGAGCTCATAGAAGTCGAAGTATATAGACATTAAGTTCCTATTTGTTAGCTTAAAGAGTTCAGAGTAAATAATTGTCTATAGAGCAAATCGACACAAACTCCATTATTTCAAATCCGCTTACTAAAAGAGTACCACCCAAAATGTTTCACGAGCAGATTTCTCGTATGGGTCTCTTGTCATTAAAGGATATTAATTCAATTTTGGTGGGAGCTTGTGATTTTAGACACTCTTATAATATAGATAATTTTCAGTTATTTCAGTTTATGTTTTTTTGGTTATTTACTGCAGAAACAAAGTTTTGGTTTATTCACACTCTGATTTTATTATGGTTTGATCTCACTCAGGTTAGGATGGACCAGTTGGAAATATGCATGTTAAGATTACATTGCACAAAATTTTCATGCTACACATCTACAACATAATCCATGTCATTCAGTTGTATTAGCAGAGTGATCATTAATGGGCCGAGTTACGATAGTTGTAATGAAGCCGCTTTGATCCTATGTTAGTATGGTTAATGGACTGAATTAGTTGTAGATACATTTTGATAATGACAATAACATTAAGCGCTATGGTTACTTTTAGAAAGTATAATTATAAGGTTACACATAATTTTCTGTTATTTCAGTTTATGTTTTTTTGGTTATTTACTGCAGAAACAGAGTTTTAGTTTATTCACACTCTGATTTTATTATGGTTTGATCTCACTCATGTTAAGGTGGACCAATTGGAAATATGCATGTTAAGATTACATTGCACGAAATTTTCATGCTACACATCGACATCATGATCCATGACATTCAGTTGTATTGGTAGAGTGATCATTGATGGGTCCAGTTACGATAGTTGTAATGAAGGTCGCTTTGATCATATGTTGGTATGATTGATGGACTGAATTAGTTGTAAATACATTTTGATAATGACAGTAACATTAAGCTCTATGGTTACTTTTGCAAAGTATAATTATAAGGTTATATATAAAGCCCCAGTATTGTTGGATCCTTAATCCAATGTTGGGATTATATATAAATAATTATGTGTTGCAAACTGTGATATTAAAGTTAAGCTCAATTAAAAGTGATCTATTAAGGTTTTCTGTAATATGGGCTTAAACGCATATGATCAGCGTGGTCCTTTAATATGTAGATACGTAAGGGTAATTTTATTTATATGATGGACTAAAATAGAAATACCTAAAGACAACAGGAAAAGTTGTCTATATAAGTGGTTATGCTCCCCAAGTCACACTCTCGTTCTACTCATTCTGACATCCTATCATCTAAAAGAGTGTACAAAGAAAATTAAAGGATTCTCTAGAAGAAAGTTTTGATTTGGAAGGCTAACTATGACTTTAGAGAATAATCATGCATTATTGATTCATATATGCTTTCGAATATTTTTATTATTGATTCTTGGCAATACAACATGAATGTTACTAAATTGTAAGTGATAGTTTTCACCAAGATATTATTGTCCTAACATTTCTTTCTCTCACTCTCTCCGCTTCACATTGTAAAACTATCCTATTCAATTTTGGCTATTATAATATAACATATGGTAAAAATAAAGATTGCTACATGATATGCACTAGTTCTTACCTCCCCAAGACTCGAATTCGAGTGGTTACCCAAATAGAATGTCAAGTACCCTTAGGCTGTTAAATTACGCTTATTATTTCTATATGTTTCAAAATGTATCACATAAAACTTATTTGAATTTTAAGTTTTATTATAACAAAACTACCATTTTATCTAATTAAAGTAAATCCAACTATGAGAGACTAACAACCAAGAAGTTTTGGATGATTTTTTGAAAATACAAAGACTAAAACTAGCATAGACCCTAGGAATTAAAGAGAAAGTTATCTATCCTTATTTTACGCCCTTCCATCCCAAAATATTATAGCCACAAGAAGCATTGCTTTTCATCCAAGGAAATCTTAAATATGCACATAAATATGAGGGTGAGAGCACTAAGTCAAAAAAAAAATTGAAGTTATTTTAAATCTCTTAAGCAATGACATGAACAAGGTAAATTTTACTTTTATTCATTTATGAGATCAAATGCCCAATTTCAGCAATTGTTTGAGGGGTAAATTTTGGATTACCCTCTTCATACAATGATGATCTTTAAAATATGTCTCAAACAATTGTAATCCTCAACTTATTCTATTTTATTCCAAAAATAAGGAAAAAAAGGTGGATTGATGAAATTTTTTTTATCTTCTCAACAATTTTAAAAACAACGGTTGATTGGTAAAAGCTGAGTGAAATGATTTTTATGTTCATTGATGATCAATTTTTCTTAATCAATAATTGAGATTAAATTGAAGATTGAAGAAACTATAAAGCAAAAAATTCAAAATAAATTGAAGTTGAAAGCTTAGCCGTGTAAACGCATGTACATATACGTATACACACACACATACACAATTTTTTATTTTTGTGCTAATTAATAATTTGTTTTCCCTCATAATTTGATGAATCGCGCCCTTTCAAATTATTAATACTTTTGTGCGCAGTTTTTTTTTTAAAAGTAAACCTCAACAAACAACATAAATTTATTAACATAAAATGCATACATACACACACACACGCATATATAACAATAAGAAACTCGTGATTTAATCTTTGCCACAGAGTTTGTCGGTGCTTATCCATTAAAACATTAGTCGGCAAAATAATCAATCACCCGACTTTTTGTATTTTCCACTCTTATTCAAGCTTGCGATGATCAGTATCAAGACGTGGCTTTAACCTCTAATTAATGATCACCATTAATGGGAAGAAACAGATTTGCCAAAAAGAAGAAAAGAAAAAAGAAGCAGTGAATCAAAACAAAGAACACTTGATTTCGATTTTCATGTTCAACAAGAAATTACATTTTAAGGTATACACCAACAGTAGAATTTATTAACCCCGAAAGGATCACAGGGTTTCTTATTCATAATTTTAATCCTAGAGATTAAAGAGCAGCTAGCCTGGTCCGTTATTTAGAATAATAATACCGCTAGCTGGTTACGGTACATTGATTACACAGACGTTGATCTTTCTGTAGCGGGAATTAACACAACAGGAAATGCCGGCTCATCATCACGAACCAGAACCAGACGTCGAACGCCATCCTCAAACGAACGGCCAACGTTGTTGCAGAGTTTGACACAAGACTCGCAAACGGATGGACAATGAACGATTTTGTATGTACCTGGAAAATTTCCAATTTTCTCAAGCTTAAACCAATTTAGCAAAGTTTCAGCTCCAGGGTGACCATCAAGTCCCCCGGTTGTTATAAACCATTTGCCTGATGCCGCGTCATAATTATCAACTTTCCACAACGGTTGTTCGTTACAATAGTCACGTCCAGATAGCAACACTGAGAATCTCAAGTTGAGATCAGTGGATTCTCGGACAATTGTAGAATTGTTATACGGTGACAGTGTTAATTTGATTCCATTTTGCGTATCAGAAGGTAATTGGATAACGTCCAGCGGACAATATCCGTTTCTGCCACCGTGTAGGCTAACTCCACCACCGCCAGCTCCCCAGATGGCTGAGACTATGTAGTACTGAAGGGTGGATTCGACCTTGTTGCCGTTGACATCAAGGAGAGGTTCAGGAACTGATGAGGTGCCCAAGACCAACAAAGAGTTTGCGGCCAAGGCAAGGATAAGGAAAGAGAGTGTTGTTGCTAATGAAATCTTCATTTTGTTGTTTTCAAAGCTATATATCTGTTTGATGCGCGTTGCATTCGGTGAAGAAGAGTTAGAATTTATAGAGAGCTAGAGTAGCTTAGGTGCAAGGTCTTTCAAGTAGCTCCAAGCAAAGCTCATGCATGATTGAGTCTCTTTTTTCTTATTTTCTTTATTCAAATTGTCAATTTCTTAACATTTATCTCAAACTCATGCATGATAACGATATTTTTATTTCGTTTATTTATTCAAATTAATTTTTGGTGTCGAACTTGCATTCATGTGTGATTCAGCCTTCTATCTGACCCGCATCAAATTGAGAATATGATTTGGATGGAATCTAATTCTTAAATCAGACTTTCATTGCCGAAATTTCCTAAAGTACCCATCCAAATTTCATTATTTTAACTTTATCTTTCATTTAAATATTAAAAATATAAAATACAAAAAATAATTAAAAGTCACGGCAACCCGAAACTTATAATTTATTTTGTTCCGGCAATCAAAATTGCTTCAGCACAAATCAGAACAGCAGTCGCCAATGTGATCGAGCAGTACCATCTTAATCGCTTTCTCGGTCGTCATGCAGCTCTGACGGCGTTTTTAATTTGTTCATTTGAAGTTGAAATAGACAGAGAAGAGGAAGAAATAAAGAAGAGAAAAATAAAAATGAAAACAGAAATTTAAAAATGAGAAGAAGAAGAAGTAACGAAGAAAAAGAGACAAAGAAGAAACAGAATAAGAATAAACGACAAGAAGAGGAGAAAAAGCCAAAAAAATGCCAAAAGACAGAAAAAATAGCGTAAAACAAAAGGAGAGAGAGAAAATTATATTATTGTTATGATTATTATAATTATTATGGTTATTATTATTAGCAATAATTTTTAATAATAATAAGGAAAATTATTATAATAAATAATAAAATAATGGCAATGATAAACTAAGGGTATTTTAATAAGATAAACACATAAATGAGAATATAATCATTTCATTTCTGATTCCTATAATTAAAGTAAATAACTTATTTTTATTCTTATTTATCATTCTTATTCTAATCTATTTTAATTCAAATATACTCTGATGATCAATTAGTAAATGTACCATAAAAGTAATTAAAACTTAAAGGTACAAATTATAAATATGTACATAACACAAAAATTATGAGAAGATCGATCACAACTCAACTCAGTGTGTAAATTCAACTACCAAATTATTGTATCTTATACAAAGTATTCATCATGCGTATCTTATTACAATTATTTGTATCTGATACTCCAATTCATTTGGATGAGAGCGACTTCAGAGAATTATTAGTTTTTATAATGGTCCACATTCGAATATATGTATGCAGTATGCATCAGCACTTTAACGTGCGAAATAACAAAACCATAGACATCACAACTAGTAAATACACAGAATATGCAAAAAAAATTGACAAACAGAGATAATAAAAATAAGTAACTCGTGACTTAATCTCGCCACAGAGTTGGTGGTTACTTATCCAATCGGCAATATATCATCTGACGTTTTGACGTTTTCGACATTAATTAAAGCTGGTAATGAAAAATAACTAGCCACTTAAATAAAAATGATTTGTTTCCGCACTAAGAATTTTGTGGGGGCATGCACAGGTGGTGGGCCTAACAATAGAGGACTTGCCATTTTCTAAGTTCAAGAGTCCCTTTATCCCTCTCCGTTCAATTATGACCTGCCATTTGCCAGGTTTGGCGCGTCCTACGCAAAGGAAAAAATCACACATTGGCTAAGAATATTTGTAAGCTAATATTATTAGCTTAAAATGACTCGTAATTCTTGAGTTGGTGTTTTATTATAAATTAAATTCATGAGCTTCAATGTAATATTAGAGCGGCATTTATGTGCGAGTGAGATTACACTACCTTATCATGTAATATGGGTCATGACCTCTATAAGAAATTAGAAATTTTTTCTAATACGAAAATATTTTACTAAATCATAATAAAAATGTAAAAGTACGAAAATATTTTTTTGTTTGATAGTAATATTTTCATTTTAACAAATTGAGTATATATATAGCTCTCTCTATCCTAATTTTTACTATAAGTACTCTAATCATGCACTGCACCTTTAAATTTCTACATGTCTATTATAATTTTATTACAACTTATCTTTTTTGGGTGTGTTTATAAGTCTTATTGATTTGGATACCTTCACATATGATGAATAAACTTATTAAAAATGGCATAGAGTCTTTCATTACATCAACAAATTGTATAATACAATAAAATTTATCTTAATTGTTTTCCATACACACGCATCCCTGCAGCTAAAGTTTTCAGCTTCTGCACCTGCTAGCTTGCTCATTACTGGGATTGTTGAGGAAAATATCCCAAGTTGGCTGACAATAACCATGTTACCCTCCACTCTTGAGCTAATTTTAATTTGAGTATAAATTGGGTCCATGAACTTCAATATCACAATATGACAACCATAAATTTAATGTTGATTGGGAATGATATTTAACATTTTAATGTGATCCTTATTTCTTCGCTTCACCCACCGATTGTATACCTATTTTATCTCCCCTGCACGTTGATTTTAAGCTAGAAATAGTCTTGCACATCTATATCGTCCCTACACAATAAATAATGCAAAACCTATGCCAAGTTGATGGGCAAAACTATGGTGCAACTATTGTTTTAAATGGACTGATGTACAATCGCGATTGGCGGGAAGACAAAACTACAGCCATCCGTCGTGACTTGCGTCATTCATTGTCCCCTTGGTGTACACAAGCCCAAGCCAATATCTCGTAGCCATGTTTCTTTCGCATATGACGTGAATTGATTTTTTCTCGAAATAAAAAGTAAAAGCAACTTTTAATTTTTGTGGTGCAGATTTCAGAAGCTTTTTATCATGTTTTTGTGAACTAAAAGAAGTCTATTGTTATTGTTTACCAAACTGTAAGATTTTTAACGTGATAATAAAGGGAAAAAAGGAGGAAAATGGACTGTAAATCATTAATAAGAGATATAGGGGGTATAATTATCATTCTATATTTATGTCAACGTTTTCAATGTTTTTAACGGTGAAATTCATTACTCACTGACTTAATACAAACAAATTTAGACTGTGAAGGACTTGAGTAGTTGAGCTATGAATTTAAACTGATGGTCGTTGAATTTCATTCTACAAGCAACAAGGAAACAACTAAAAATATGCCCCGTAATTAGTTAATTATGTATTGAGTAAGTAAATGGATATTATACAAATGGGTAAATGTTAATATGGTCTCCATAATTTTGACTTAAATATCTATCTAGTCCCTATATTTTAAAAGTACCTTAAAACACCCTTACAGTTAGATATATTACATTTTTACACTAATTTTTACTTTATTTTTAAAATTGTATCCTTTCAATATTACTCTTTACATTAACTAATTTATCTTTAAAAAAATTAATTTTAGTAAATCAACCAATGACTGTTTGTTGGCAAATTAACTAATAAATATTAGTATCAAAGAATTATTATTTTTTGTACTCATGCAATAAATTTGCTAATAATTATTTAAAAATAAATTAATATCAGCCAATTTAAGTAGTATTTATTATGCTTAAAACAATCTTATTAATAATTATTTCATAAAAAATTAATTTACAAAATTAATCCTGAAAGTAAGATAATAATATAAAAGTTTGGTAAATTTTTATGTTACTTTTAAGGTAATTTGATAAATTATAATTTTTCTATCAAATATCCCAAAATATTATGCAAGGGTATTATTGTAAAGAAAAGAATAAGTAAGGGTAGGAATGGAACATATTTAATAATAGAGATGTCTTAAGATACTTTTTTTTTAAATAAGGACTAAACTGAAACTTTAAACAACTTTAAAAAAAAAGTAAGAACTAAAAGAGTATTTATTCATATGAATTATCAGCTCTTTTACGGTACTTATTTTGTGATTTGCCCCAACGACCCATGCATACTTTCACGAAATTTGCCAATTGAACCATAGCGGTTCACCCGTTGTCGTCCACTAATTGATAATTATACTCCGCCAATTGAACTATTAATAACAAGGAAAAATACTATATTTTGTAAGAAGTTTACTTATCAAATTTTGTGTATAAATCAGGTACATTTAAGGCTTACCATATGAAAAATTTATGACAATCTCATAAATGATTAGAAATTTCTAGGAAGCTGTACAGAAGATTTCAAATTAATAATTAAGATTTTATTTCCATTTGCATAGGATTATTTGATGTTACTTTACGTTCAGCGCGCGGTAATGTATTGTATTGTACTGCATTAGTTATGTTGTATTAGGTTGCATTGTATTATAATGTATTAAACTATACTGCAATATTATGTTTGGTGTATAGTGGATTGTATTATATAAAAAATAATAATATTATTTTAATATTTTATATTAAATTAATAACATAAGATTCATTTATATTTTATTATTACTTATATTCAATTAATAATTTAAATTTTTATGATTAAAATAAATAATTTTCATTGTCGACACTCGTCACCATTAGTCTATTCTACAATAAATTCGTGCACTTGCGAGTTCAATAAAATTTGCACAACAACATCCTATCATAAAAAAGAGTGTACAAAGAAAATTAAAGGATTCTCTAGAAGAAAGTTTTGATTTGGAAGGCTAACTATGACTTTACAAAATAATCATGCATTATTGATTCAAATATGCTTTCGCATATTTTTATCATTGATTCTTGGCAATACAACATGAATGTTCCTAAATTGTAAGTGATAGTTTTCACCAAGATATTATTGTCATCACATTTCTTTCTCTCACTCTCCCCCTTCACATTGTAAAACTATCCTATTCAATTTTGGCTATTATAATATAACATATGGTAAAAATAGAGATTACTACATGATATGCACTAGTTCTTACCTCCCCAAGACTCGAATTCGAGTGGTTACCCAAATAGAATGTCAAGTACCCTTAGGCTGTTAAATTACGCTTATTATTTCTATATGTTTCAAAATGTATCACGTAAAATTTATTTGAATTTTAAGTTTTATTATAACAAAACTACCATTTTATCTAATTAAAGTAAATCCAACTATGAGAGACTAACAACCAAGAAGTTTTGGATGATTTTTTGAAAATACAAAGACTAAAACTAGCATAGACCCTAGGAATTAAAGAGAAAGTTATCTATCCTTATTTTACGCCCTTCCATCCCAAACTATTATAGCCACAAGAAGCATTGCTTTTCATCCAAGGAAATCTTAAATATGCACATAAATATGAGGGTGAGAGCACTAAGTCAAAAAAAAAATAAAAATTGAAGTTATTTTAAATCTCTTAAGCAATGACATGAACAAGGTAAATTTTACTTTTATTCATTTATGAGATCAAATGCTAAATTTCAGCAATTGTTTGAGGGGTAAATTGTGGATTACCCTCTTCATACACTGATGATCTTTAAAATATATCTCAAACAATTGTAATCCTCAACTTATTCCATTTTATTCCAAAAATAAGGAAAAAAAAGGTGGATTGATGAATTTTTTTTTTATCTTCTTAATAATTTTAAAAACAATGGTTGATTGGTAAAAGTTGAGTGAAATAATTTTTATATTCATTGATGATCAATTTTTCTTAATCAATAATTGAGATTAAATTGAAGATTGAAGAAACTATAAAGCAAAAAATTCAAAATAAATTGAAGTTGAAAGCTTAGCCGTGTAAACGCTTGTACATATGCGTTTTTTTTTATTTTTGTGCTAATTAATAATTTGTTTTCCCTCATAATTTGAGGAATCGCGCCCTTTCAAATTATTAATACTTTTGTGCGCAGTTTTTTTTTAAAGTAAACCTCAAGAAACAAGATAAATTTATTAACATAAAATGCATACATACATACATACACACACAGGGGCGAAGCTAAAGGTGCAGCCCGGGTTTGTTTTTTTTTTAAAAAAATTATAATTTATAAATTTATTTTATTAATATTTATAAAAAATAAAAACAAATAAATTTAATATTTGATAATTTTTTTCTTATTTACATTATATTTTTTGTAGTTTTATGGTTAGATTTTTGGTTATGTAGTGTGCTTAATTTCGTTTGTATAAAACAAATTTTTTAAGAAATAAATTTCATTTTTTTAAAAAATATAGTCCACCCAAAAAAATATGCGAGCTTCGCCACTGTACACACACGCATATGTAACAATAAGAAACTCGTGATTTAATCTTTGCCACAGAGTTTGTCGGTGCTTATCCATTAAAATATTAGTCGGCAAAATAATCAATCACCTGACTTTTTGCATTTTCCACTCTTATTCAAGCTTGCGATGATCAGTATCAAGACGTAGCTTTAACCTCTAATTAATGATCACCATTAATGGCAAGAAACAGAATTCCAAAAAGAAGAAAAGAAAAAAGAAGCAGTGAATCAAAACAAAGAACACTTGATTTCGATTTTCATAAGGTATACACCAACAGTAGAATTTATTAACCCCGAAAGGATCACAGGGTACTTATTCATAATTTTAATCCTAGAGATTAAAGAGCAGCTAGCCTGGTCCGTTATTTAGAATAATAATACCGCTAGCTGGTTAGGGTACATTGATTACACAGACGT
>NW_006262339.1:18346530-18477206 GCF_000493195.1 Citrus x clementina | reverse complement strand
TCCAGGATGACCATCAAGTCCCCCGGTTGTTATAAACCATTTGCCTGATGCAGCGTCATAATTATCAACTTTCCACAACGGTTGTTCGTTACAATAGTCACGTCCAGATAGCAACACTGAGAATCTCAAGTTGAGATCAGTGGATTCTCGGACAATTGTAGAATTGTTATACGGTGACAGTGTTAATTCGATTCCATTTTGCATATCAGAAGGTAATTGGATAACGTCCAGCGGACAATATCCGTTTCTGCCACCGTGTAGGCTAACTCCACCACCGCCAGCTCCCCAGATGGCTGAGACTATGTAGTACTTAAGGGTGGATTGGACCTTGTTGCCGTTGACATCAAGGAGAGGTTCAGGAACTGATGAGGTGCCCAAGACCAACAAAGAGTTTGAGGCCAAGGCAAGGATAAGGAAAGAGAGTGTTGTTGCTAATGAAATCTTCATTTTGTTGTTTTCAAAGCTATATATCTGTTTGATGCGCGTTGCATTCGGTGAAGAAGAGTTAGAATTTATAGAGAGCTAGAGTAGCTTAGGTGCAAGGTCTTTCAAGTAGCTCCAAGCAAAGCTCATGCTTGATTGAGTCTCTTTTTTCTTATTTTCTTTATTCAAATTGTCAATTTCTTAACATTTATCCCAAACTCATGCATGATAACGATATTTTTATTTCGTTTATTTATTCAAATTAATTTTTGGTGTCGAACTTGCATTCCTGTGTGATTCAACCTTCTATCTGAAGACGAGCCATAAAACATAGCAACCTATCGAATTTATGAACCAAACCAAACCGAAATGAAATATTTCGGTTTAGTTTGGTTCTAAAACTAGGTTTTGTTTGGTTTGACTTCTTTCAAACCATTTTCGTATTTTTATTATAAAAATAGTTGGTTCGAATTCATTAAACAATTTGTAGTGTATCTATTTATTAGTATTTTTATTATACTATCTAATGTAATATATTGAAAAAAATCAAGTAATTAATCGTGTCTGCCTTTAGGGGAAAAAAAATTGTTTCATAAGGCAAACAACTAAAGCGAATAATAATTTTGAGAACTTAAATTTTTTTTCTTAAGAAAATGTGTTCCGAAATATTTTGTGAAACACTTGTTAATCTAGTCACATTTATTTTTCGAAAATTATAACCAATGTAAACATTTAACACCCAAATATATACAAAATAAAATGATTCATTCTCCAGTGCAATTGTTTTCCCAAATATCTAATTGACAAATATCAAATTGAATAGAAACTAACGTATAACTAAAAATTGGAAAAGTTATCTGTTGAAATGCGATCATGATTAGGATTTTTCCAGTGTCTGAAATTTCATAAAAAATTATTTAATAAAAAAGCAAAAGGTGGACAAAGTACCAATCAATTTTTTAATTTAATTCTTGCTTCTTTAAAACTTGAACTCAAGTGATCAATCAAATAAAATTGCTTGAAAAACATTTGATTAAATATCCTTGGATTTGTCATCCTGATTATCAAATAGATAAATTTCGATATTGAATTCCAACTTCCCTACATTCAATACTCAAAATTATGGGCCAAATACTATCGCCATGGGATCACAAATCTTGATCAAGGTTTTGAAATTTCTGTCATCCTGGGCGGGGATGGTAAGTATCCAATAAGAAATCCTACTCATTATCCGTTAATTGCAATATTGAATTACTTGCGATGCAAATATGGTAAGAATCATATCTGATCGATTAATAAGAAACAAATTTTTGTACACGTCCAAATCTCTTATAAGAAGTAAATTGGAAAAATCCTTTCTTTTATTTCTTTTTCTTTTTTAATCTTTCATAAAGTGGCCCACTGCAAAGTTTTGAATTACATGGACGTGGAACCGTAATATTTTAAACCCAACTGCCTCTAGAATATGCAATTACAATGGGATGAAATTCACCTCGCATATTGAACTAGGTAGTACATTGACATGCGAAGATAATTATAATCCAGAAATGGCTAACAGTTATTTATCTTTTTTGTTTTGTTTTATTCACACAACAATTTATTCAAAAGTCGCATAAGATGACGATTCTTACTTATAAGGCAAAAGCCATGGTACAATAAATAATAATTCACGACAATAATCATGCTGTAATATATTGACAAGATGAAAATTCGTACGTCGATATTGAAAGAACCGTGGCTTCTTACGAAAAGGCAATAATGCCAGATTTAAGAGATTTGATTATAGTTCGGAATATTTTGCCCATTTTTTAAAAAAGATTTAATTGATAATTATTGGATAAAAATATATATTATTGTTATGATTATTATAATTATTATGGTTATTATTATTAGCAATAATTTTTAATAATAATAATGAAAATTATTATAATAAATAATAAAAATAATGACAATGATAAACTAAGGGTATTTTAATAAGTTAAACACATAAATGAGAATATACTTATTTCATTTCTGATTCCTATAACTGAAGTAAATAATTTATTTTTATTCTTAATTATCATTCCTATTCTAATTCATTTTTATTCAAATCTACTCTGATTAACAATTAATAAATGTACCATAAAAGTAATTAAAACTTAAAGGTACAAATTATAAATATGTACAAAACACAAAAATTATGAGAAAATGAGCACAACTCAACTCAGAGTGTAAATTCAACTATCAAATTATTGTATCTTATACAAAGTATTCATCATGTGTATCTTATTACAATTATTTGTATCTGATACTCCAATTCATTTGGATGAGAGCGACTTCAGAGAATTATTAGTTTGTATGATGGTCCACACTCGAATATATGTATGCATCAGCAATTGAACGTGCGAAATAACAAAACCATAGACATCACAATTTGTAAATACACAGAATATGCAAAAAAGATAACCGAGGAAATATGTACAAAATAAAAAAAAAAATTGACAAACAGAGATAATAAAAATAAGTAACTCG
This sequence comes from Citrus x clementina, assembly GCF_000493195.1. NCBI lineage: Eukaryota > Viridiplantae > Streptophyta > Magnoliopsida > Sapindales > Rutaceae > Citrus > Citrus x clementina. Next base: position 18,474,272 of record NW_006262339.1, on the reverse strand, counting down.
TGACTTAATCTTCGCCACAGAGTTGGTGGTTACTTATCCAATCGGCAATATATCATCTGACGTTTTGACGTTTTTGACATTAATTAAAGCTGGTAATGAAAAATAACTAGCCACTTACATAAAAATGATTTGTTTCCGCACTAATAGTCGTCAGTAGGTAAAAGAATTTTGTGGGGGCATGAACAGGTGGTGGGCCTAACAATAGAGGACTTGCCATTTTCTAAGTTCAAGAGTCCCTTTCTCCTTCTCCGTTCAATAATGACCTGCCACTTGCCAGGTTTGGCGCGTCCTACGCAAAGGAAAAAATCACACATTGGCTAAGAATATTTGTAAGCTAATATTATTAGCTTAAAATGACTCGTAATTATTGAGTTGGTGTTTTATTATAAATTAAATTCATGAGCTTCAATGTAATATTAGAGCGGCATTTATGTGCGAGTGAGATGACACTACCTTATCATGTAATAAGAGTCATGACCTCTATAAGAAATTAGAATTTTTTTCTAATACGAAAATATTTTACTAAATCATAATAAAAATTTAAAAGTATGAAAATATTTTTTTGTTTTAGAATATTCTAAATCAATTTCACCAGAGATCCAACCACCCATTTACAAAATTAATTTTATACACAATTAAAATCCATCTCCTCGTAAGATCGACACTCGTCACCATTAGTCTATTCTACAATAGATTTGTGCGCTTGCGAGTTCAATAAAATTTGCACAACAACATCCTATCATCAAAAAGAGTGTACAAAGAAAATTAAAGGATTCTCTAGAAGAAAGTTTTGATTTGGAAGGCTAACTATGACTTTACAGAATAATCATGCATTATTGATTCAGATATGCTTTCGCATATTTTTATTATTGATTCTTGGCAATACAACATGAATGTTCCTAAATTGTAAGTGATAGTTTTCACCAAGATATTATTGTCCTAACATTTCTTTCTCTCACTCTCCCCCTTCACATTGTAAAACTATCCTATTCAATTTTGGCTATTATAATATAACATATGGTAAAAATAAAGATTACTACATGATATGCACTAGTTCTTACCTCCCCAAGACTCGAATTCGAGTGGTTACCCAAATAGAATGTCAAGTACCCTTAGGTTGTTAAATTACGCTTATTATTTCTATATGTTTCAAAATGTATCACGTAAAATTTATTTGAATTTTAAGTTTTATTATAACAAAACTACCATTTTATCTAATTAAAGTAAATCCAACTATGAGAGACTAACAACCAAGAAGTTTTGGATGATTTTTTGAAAATACAAAGACTAAAACTAGCATAGACCCTAGGAATTAAAGAGAAAGTTATCTATCCTTATTTTACGCTCTTCCATCCCAAAATATTATAGCCACAAGAAGCATTGCTTTTCATCCAAGGAAATCTTAAATATGCACATAAATATGAAGGTGAGAGCACTAAGTCAAAAAAAAAAAAAAAATTGAAGTTATTTTAAATCTCTTAAGCAATGACATGAGTAAGGTAAATTTTACTTTTATTCATTTATGAGATCAAATGCTAAATTTCAGCAATTGTTTGAGGGGTAAATTGTGGATTACCCTCTTCATACAATGATGATCTTTAAAATATGTCTCAAACAATTGTAATCCTCAACTTATTCCATTTTATTCCAAAAATAAGGAAAAAAAAAAGGTGGATTGATGAATTTTTTTTTATCTTCTTAATAATTTTAAAAACAATGGTTGATTGGTAAAAGCTGAGTGAAATAATTTTTATATTCATTGATGATCAATTTTTCTTAATCAATAACTGAGATTAAATTGAAGATTGAAGAAACTATAAAGCAAAAAATTCAAAATAAATTGAAGTTGAAAGCTTAGCCGTGTAAACGCTTGTACATATGCGTACACACACACACACACACACACAATTTTTTATTTTTGTGCTAATTAATAATTTGTTTTCCCTCATAATTTGAGGAATCGCGCCCTTTCAAATTATTAATACTTTTGTGCGCAGTTTTTTTTTAAAGTAAACCTCAAGAAACAAGATAAATTTATTAACATAAAATGCATACATACATACATACACACACAGGGGCGAAGCTAAAGGTGCGGCCCGGGTTAGCTTTTTTTTAAAAAAATTATAATTTATAAATTTATTTTTTTAATATTTATAAAAAATAAAAACAAACAAATTTAATATTTGATAATTTTTTTCTTATTTACATTATATTTTTTGTAGTTTTATGGTTAGATTTTTGGTTATGTAGTGTGCTTAATTTCGTTTGTATAAAACAAATTTTTTAAGAAATAAATTTCATTTTTTTAAAAAGTATAGTCCACCCAAAAAAATATGCGAGCTTCGCCACTGTACACACACGCATATGTAACAATAAGAAACTCGTGATTTAATCTTTGCCACAGAGTTTGTCGGTGCTTATCCATTAAAACATTAGTCGGCAAAATAATCAATCACCTGACTTTTTGCATTTTCCACTCTTATTCAAGCTTGCGATGATCAGTATCAAGACGTGGCTTTAACCTCTAATTAATGATCACCATTAATGGCAAGAAACAGAATTCCAAAAAGAAGAAAAGAAAAAAGAAGCAGTGAATCAAAACAAAGAACACTTGATTTCGATTTTCATAAGGTATACACCAACAGTAGAATTTATTAACCCCGAAAGGATCACAGGGTACTTATTCATAATTTTAATCCTAGAGATTAAAGAGCAGCTAGCCTGGTCCGTTATTTAGAATAATAATACCGCTAGCTGGTTAGGGTACATTGATTACACAGACGTTGATCTTTCTGTAGCGGGAATTAACACAACAGGAAATGCCGGCTCATCATCACGAACCAGAACCAGACGTCGAACGCCATCCTCAAACGAACGGCCAACGTTGTTGCAGAGTTTGACACAAGACTCGCAAACGGATGGACAATGAACGATTTTGTATATACCTGGAAAATTTCCAATTTTCTCAAGCTTAAACCAATTTAGCAAAGTTTCAGCTCCAGGGTGACCATCAAGTCCCCCGGTTGTTATAAACCATTTGCCTGATGCCGCGTCATAATTATCAACTTTCCACAACGGTTGTTCGTTACAATAGTCACGTCCAGATAGCAACACTGAGAATCTCAAGTTGAGATCAGTGGATTCTCGGACAATTGTAGAATTGTTATACGGTGACAGTGTTAATTCGATTCCATTTTGCATATCAGAAGGTAACTGGATAACGTCCAGCGGACAATATCCGTTTCTGCCACCGTGTAGGCTAACTCCACCACCGCCAGCTCCCCAGATGGCTGAGACTATGTAGTACTTAAGGGTGGATTCGACCTTGTTTCCGTGGACATCAAGGAGAGGTTCAGGAACTGATGAGGTGCCCAAGACCAACAAAGAGTTTGAGGCCAAGGCAAGGATAAGGAAAGAGAGTGTTGTTGCTAATGAAATCTTCATTTTGTTGTTTTCAAAGCTATATATCTGTTTGATGCGCGTTGCATTCGGTGAAGAAGAGTTAGAATTTATAGAGAGCTAGAGTAGCTTAGGTGCAAGGTCTTTCAAGTAGCTCCAAGCAAAGCTCATGCATGATTGAGTCTCTTTTTTCTTATTTTCTTTATTCAAATTGTCAATTTCTTAACATTTATCTCAAACTCATGCATGATAACGATATTTTTATTTCGTTTATTTATTCAAATTAATTTTTGGTGTCGAACTTGCATTCATGTGTGATTCAGCCTTCTATCTGACCCGCATCAAATTGAGAATATGATTTGGATGGAATCTAATTCTTAAATCAGACTTTCATTGCCGAAATTTCCTAAAGTACCCATCCAAATTTCATTATTTTAACTTTATCTTTCATTTAAATATTAAAAATATAAAATACAAAAAATAATTAAAAGTCACGGCAACCCGAAACTTATAATTTATTTTGTTCCGGCAATCAAAATTGCTTCAGCACAAATCAGAACAGCAGTCGCCAATGTGATCGAGCAGTACCATCTTAATCGCTTTCTCGGTCGTCATGCAGCTCTGACGGCGTTTTTAATTTGTTCATTTGAAGTTGAAATAGACAGAGAAGAGGAAGAAATAAAGAAGAGAAAAATAAAAAATGAAAACAGAAATTAAAAAATGAGAAGAAGAAGAAGTAACGAAGAAAAAGAGGCAAAGAACCAACAAAGTGTTGGCTCCACTGGTAATGGAGTCCTCTTATGTAGCTTAACTGGGTTTGCTCCCCAGTTCGAGTTGCAGGGAAGTCGCCTTTGTTGGGAGAACCTGTGCCTCTCGGTTCGAGCGGGGACTTCTAGTCTGGATTGTGGTACGGGCTTAAAGGTGCTTCCCACAGTTGGGGCCCTCCCCAGGATACCTCGTGATTAATATCAAAAAAAAAAAAAAAGAGGCAAAGAAGAAACAGAATAAGAATAAACGACAAGAAGAGGAGAAAAAGCCTAAAAAATGCCAAAAGACAGAAAAAATAGCGAAAAACAAAAGGATAGAGAGAAAATTATATTATTGTTATTATTATTATAATTATTATGGTTATTATTATTAGCAATAATTTTTAATAATAATAATGAAAATTATTATAATAAATAATAAAATAATGGCAATGATAAACTTAGGGTATTTTAATAAGTTAAACACATAAATGAGAATAAACTCATTTCATTTCTGATTCCTATAATTGAAGTAAATAATTTATTTTTATTCTTATTTATCATTCCTATTCTAATCCATTTTAATTCAAATCTACTCTGATGATCAATTAGTAAATGTACCATAAAAGTAATTAAAACTTAAAGGTACAAATTATAAATATGTACATAACACAAAAATTATGAGAAGATAGGTCACAACTCAACTCAGTGTGTAAATTCAACTACCAAATTATTGTATCTTATACAAAGTATTCATCATGCGTATCTTATTACAATTATTTGTATCTGATACTCCAATTCATTTGGATGAGAGCGACTTCAGAGAATTATTAGTTTGTATAATGGTCCACATTCGAATATATGTATGCAGTATGCATCAGCACTTTAACGTGCGAAATAACAAAACCATAGACATCACAACTTGTAAATACACAGAATATGCAAAGAAAATTGACAAACAGAGATAATAAAAATAAGTAACTCGTGACTTAATCTCGCCACAGAGTTGGTGGTTACTTATCCAGAGTTGGTGGTTACTTATCCAGATTTGGTGGTTACTTATCCAATCGGCAATAAGTAACTCGTGACTTAATCGTCCACTAATTGATAAATATACTCCGCCAATTGAACTATTAATAACAAGGAAAAATACTATATTTTGTAAGAGGATGCATGCTTTGAGCACTAATCATCGAAGAGTACTATTATATGCCTTTTTTGTGATCCTCGCTGATGTGATATTTTATGTTTCATCAATTAACAGGGCTATGAAAACCACATATTAATAATTAGGGTTAGTTTGAGGTTTAGAATTTAAATCTAGAACAAATTTACATTATTGTAAACTATCTTTTTCACTGTTTTTATAAATCTTATACTCATTTACAGCGTTGAAAAGGTCCAATTATAATATTGTAAACTCCTCTTATACATAATCCCGAATTTGAGTTTCGAATTGAAAATTTTTTGTTAATAATTAATGACCAAATCATTTAATATTATAAATAATTGATTACAAATCAGCGAGTGTCTCTACTTAGTATCACAAATACGTAATCACAGCATTATTGAAGGTGCTAATTTGATTTGTATTAGGATACTTGCACAAGTTTTGTGGCTTTGTTATTACTTATTCCAAAATGTCTCACTTGAGCATTTTTTTGACATCTTTGACTTTACACTTCTTCAGTCCTTATATCATTTTAATTGGAAACGTCTTGCAACTTAAGTATCTAGAAAGAAAAAATGATTTTTTGAACACTACAGTGACATCAAGGCCACAAAAACGAAAATACTGTACGTGAACAGTGTCATTTTGGTGTGCTATAGTGTGAACAGTAATATATTTTGCCATCGCCCTTATGTCACTGCATTGTTCAAATGTTTTAGTTATTATATGACAGACATCTTGGATATTATTGGAGGATTGCTCCTTTCTATTCATTCCTTATTTAGGGTATGTTTTCAACCAATTATGATAGTATAAGGGTGGCAATTAGTAAATGGGTAATTTTTAAAAATCTCTCCTGAGGTTTGAGGCTGTTGCAAGTAGATGGCCAAAATCATTTTATTTGTAAAAAATCCTCTACTATTAGTTAAATTTTCTCTTGACTGGTAGTTAACTTTTAAAAAACAATATTATCTCTGGTGCCAGTGAGATTCTTGGCGCGAAAATCACAATCATTTCCAAATATTTCCAATGTCCAAAGTAACTAAAATAATTATTTTATCCTCTTTAAATTATTAATATATTTCCTTAAAATCCTAAAAAAATAAAAATTTGAAGAAATAGCAACTCCAACCAATCCCATCATCACCCATTCAATTTTTTTTTTAAGTCTAGTCGATTTCTTCAAAATTAATCAAAAACAATCTTTATCATGATAAACATTCATCAACATTGAGCAACATCATCAAGCCTATAACTATACATCGCCTAGCCCAAAGCCTTAAAGATGAACGGGAAAAGAGAGTTATGTGGTCGTAGATCAATATCTAAAGAACATATCAAGCCACTCAAACGCTTCCACGTCAGCGCACTTCTTGACCAGAGAGCAAATGAGCCATGTGAAACCACAAGAATCCTCGACCTTTCCCACGCGCCCAGCCGCCCACTACAACACGCGCCGTCGCCTTCAGCAAGCTTACCCTCAACAACAACTGTAGCACTCACAACCTTGGTGAGGGCAGCCTCAACGTCATCAATCTCCTACCAGAGGACGCATCTGATTCCCATATTCTTAGCTGCAGCAGAATCATTGGAAAAGTTAGAGACAAGAAATGTGGAGCCGATAATCTCGAGTTGAGCTCCTTTTCAGCCTTTCGTTTAGTTTCCATAATGCGACTGATCTCCACAGCACCAAATGCTGTCTTGTAGAACTGAATAGCGTCAATAGCTTTCAATGCTTCCACAAGCAACTGCAGCTTCATCCCCATGAAGTTGGCCGAGGTAGCTGGAGCAGCCATCTTCACTGGTGCAGTTCAGAACATCAGCCATTCAGAGAGTTTTGGTGTCTAGACAAAGGGAAAGAACCTAGACTTAGGAGAGAGAAAATTAAAGAGAGAGAAGAAATAAAACGAGAGAAAAAGGAACTTGACCCATTCAAATTGATAAGTCACTATGCTAAAAGCAATAAAATAGTAAATCTCTAATAACATTGTAAAATATCAATAATGCCCCCAACTGGCTAAACGACAACCAAACAAAACAAAAATGTAAGGGTATTTTACAAATAAAATAATTTTGGCCATCTACTTGCAATAGTCTCAAAACTGGGCAGTAGAATAAATGTACAAAGAGCAATGCACCATGAGCAATGACCTTCTTGGCTCACATGATGCTTGTCATGCATTTTAGAATTTCTCAATTACTAAATAATCATTATGCTCTTTTTTTACTTTTTTCCATTTAAGAAAATGTCATAATTTGTTGAGCTTAGTGATCTGCTTCTCTTGGTCTTCTATTGTAAGGATTTGGCCTTAGTTTGTTTCTTAAATTTGACTCCTTTTGTTATGTTGTTGCTTTTGCTAGTTTTTTATTTTTTAATTAATTTATAGGTGAGTGATCCCACTTAACCCTTCTACCTAATGGTTGTTTTGAATAAAAGAAATGTCATAGATATATACTACGATTTTAGATCGTAAGAGAATCTTAACCCGTTTACTCTGTGTACGATCTTGATGAAAATAAATTCTAATTATATATTATCATTAAAGGATAGGTGGTAAACGAATTTTAAAGCTAAAAAAAACTAAGATTAGTGCATGATTGTTATGATTTATCTAATAATTATAAATATTTATTTAATCTCGCAAATTTTTATTATAATTTTTTTATATAATTTAGTTGTTTTTTTAGTAAAGGATATAATAATCCTAAAATATGAAGGGCCAAAAAGTTCTAAGTCCATGTTTTCCTCGCTGCCTGTGGTCCAAAAGCAGAAGTGTTGCATGATGATTTCTTTGGTTATCATGAACAGTACGTTTGTCGTCCAAAAAGCTCTAAGCCCATGTTTTTCTCGCCACCTGTGGTCCAAAAGCAGAAGTTTTCCATGATGATTTGTTTGTATCATGGAAAGTAAGTTTGTCTGCAAGTGCATTTTCCTTTTGCTATCGTCCAAAAATTATCAATGCACAATTGATGGATCACTTCAATATTATTCGCACGACAAAAACTATGCAAAAGCGTCGGTTTGTACTTGGATGGCGTGTTAACGGAACAATTCGGTAACAGTTTACAATTATTATGGTTCACCTTGCATCAACTATTAAATTGTAACTAATAATTAAAAAATAGAACCAATTAAATTATTTTTTAGATCATTAATTATAATTTTTAAGTTGATATAAGTTACATCATAATGTTACTTAATAATATCCTTACAATAAATTTTATGCTAATTAAATATGTAAGATTTGAAAAATTCTTAAGTCTTAAAGTTATTTATGAATATGAATTAGACCGGAGTTTCAGCCCTAAGTAAAATTTACCATATCAACTTTAATATAAATAAGCTCTTGCTCTCTCAGATCAGATTCGTGCACAAACTCAACACACAAACAATTTAGACTACAATGACAGCAGTAGCCGATAGCAAGCCCGTCTCCGTTGAAGCTAAGCCTGGTTTGGCAACGGCCTTACTATCAGTTTTTTCAAGTGGACCTTATTCCCCGAAACTCAAGACAGTGAATAAACCATGGTTTAATAGTTTTCCTCCAAAGCCGTTGAATATTGTTTATCCAGAAGAAAAAGGAACATATGAAGTTATTTTGTTTTTCCACGGCACTGCTCTCAGCAACACAAGCTATTCCAATCTCTTAGACCACTTGGCTTCCCATGGATACATCGTTGTTGCCCCTCAGGTACATGCTCACTTGACTTGGTCTCACCTTATTTCTGTTGGCGTCCGTTTAATCTATTTACCATTTTATATATTAATTATTTTTTACAAATTAATGCATATGATAGCTAACATAATGAATGCTTATATAGTTATACGATTTTCTGCCGCCGAAAGGAAACGGAGAAGTTAACGATGCAGCAAACGTCCTCAACTGGTTATCAACAGGCCTTCAATCAGAACTCCCGGAAAATGTTGAAGCTAACCTAAACTACGTTGCTCTTATGGGACACAGTCGCGGAGGACTAATAGCGTTCGGTCTGGCACTTGGCTATGCAACAAATCCTCCAGTTAGCATTAAAATTTCAGCATTAGTAGGCATAGACCCAGTTGCGGGGTTAGCCAGCGTTCATAGTGAACTTGAACCCCCGATTCTCAGTCATGACTCATTCGAGTTCTCAATTCCTGTTACTGTAATTGGCACCGGACTCGGTGGTGTGACAAAGTGCATGCAGCCTTGTGCACCGGAAAACAAAAACCATGAGCAATTTTTCAAGAGGTGTACATATTCAGATCATGCTCATTTTGATGCTAAGGATTATGGTCACATGGACATTTTAGATGATAATCCCCAGGGACCAAAGAATTGGGCAATTTCAAAACTTTTGTGCACGAATGGAAAGAAACCAAGGGATCCCATGAGGAGATGTGTTGCTGGCATTGCTGCGGCTTTTTTGAAGGCCTATTTTGATGGTGATTGTGAGGATTTCAGGACAATGTTGAAAGACCCTTCTCTTGCTCCGATAGAGCTTGATGAGGTTGAGTTCATTCCCGCAGCTCGTGCAAAAGCTTAACCACTGCACCTACCCATTTGACTCATATGCACTTTCCATTTTGGGAGGTAAACTTCTCAGAAATGAGGGAAAGCTTAGAAAAACTAAATAATATATAATAACGGGACATAATGAGCCTTGCTTAGGATGACCTTTTAAGTAATGATCATGTTGTTTATTACTGTATTTGGTTTCTTTGTCAGCAGTTTCTTCTACATTCAAAATAAACTAGTATTCACGTCTCTCAAGCTTCCATTTCTAGTAAATTCGCTAATTAAATAAAGAACTTTAAAGATAGTCTGATCAGTTGTTAGCCTGAAAAATAATATATCATCGGTTAGGCATCCCATGTTCAGCACAATTTAAGAGAATTTACCAAATAAATTTAATGGGAGAAAATCGATGTTTTGAACTTTTATTTTCACTGCAAGTCCCCTTTAGATATCTATTCTTGAAAATTTCGTGCAAATCCCGTTGAGATATTTATTATTACAAATTTCATGTACCTTTGTGAAGATTCAGGAACCACCTAATTTTTTCGAAGTTCTTGAAGGTTTTATGGCACATGGTTGACAATATTTAAAGAGTAGGATAAAAGTGATAAAATCCACTTTTGAATCTGATAGGCTCAAATGCCATTTATACAAGAGTATAGATTACATAAAAGGAACATATCATTCACCATAAATTGAGGATTTCTTCTATAATTAAAACAAATGAGGCCTGATACTTGACATACATACATGTCGTCATAATATAATGTCGATTGCTGTGTAGCATATTGTCACGGGATGATAATTTTCCGCAGCAAAATCCCGTGCGGCACTTGAGCGACCTTAGCGCGTGAGTCGCCAAGTAAGCCTTAATTACTCCCCAAACAAGCCAAACACACGCACTTGTAGAAAATGTTATGGGAAGCAAGAGTGGGCTGGCCAAGTATGATTGTATTATATACACTTTGAATAATTACAAGGGTGCTTGTACAAGAGAGCTTGTGTGCTAGGTGTGTTGTGTGGTGTGTTGGTGGTGATGCAAATGATGGGTGCTCACTCCTATTTATAGGGGGTGGAGTGCTTAATTCTAGAGAGCTCTACTACAAGTGGCAAAATATTTAGGGACCCAAGTGGTGAGTCCTAGAATGTTCTAGTGTATGTGCAATATGTAGAGAGTTCTAGATCTTGGGCCGGGCTTGTGTTGCTAAGCGCACCACGACTACTTAGTTGTCTTGGCGGCCCATTTCTAAGCCAACCCCACTTCTAAGTGTGTTCGCCTTGAGTGCTAAACGAGCCCGCATGCGAAAATTAACCTTCGATCGTAGAGTTTTGAGCGGCCCGTAACAATTCTCCCCACCTATGTCCGCGGCATCCTCGTCGCGTTGTTGTGCTTGTAGAGTTGCACATGTTCCGCGAATTGCCATAGGTCGTCTCTACGCTCCCATGTTGCTTCGCTCTCGGGGAGGCTCTTCCATTTCACCAAGTACTCGTTGTAAGCCGGTATGCCCCGTCTTCGGATTACTCGATCAGCAAGGATGTACTCCACGTCCTTGTCAAATGCGGTGACAATGGCAGTCAGGGAATGTCTTGATTCTCTCGGCTTGGATCTCCCGCATCTCCGTGGTATGGCTTGAGCAAGCTCACATGGAAGATCGGGTGGATTTTGAGTCTTGGTGGAAGTTGGAGTTGGTAGGAGACTTTGCCCACACGTCGAACCACTTCGAAAGGCCCTTCGTATCGCCTCACTAACCCTTTGTGGACTTTCCGCAACGTCTTGAACTGTTGGGGTAGGAGCTTCACCATCACTTGGTCGCCTTCCTTGTACTCAACGTGGTGTCTCCTCGAGTCAGCCCACTTTTGCATTCTCCGTGCGGCCTTGTCAAGATATGCTCGCGTGATATCCGTTTCTTCATGCTATTCGCGAGCGAGTTTGTGGGCTGTTGGGCTTTTTCCTCCATAGGTCGAGGCTATGGCGTTGGGCGTCATCAGTTGAAATCCCACGATGATCTCGAACAGACTCTTGCCCATAGCCTCTCTCCGTTGTAGGTTATATGAGAATTGGGCAACATCCAGTAACTTGGCCTAATCTCGCTGGTGAGCGCTCACATAATGCCTAAGATACATCTCAAGTAGGCTGTTGATGCGCTCAGTTTGTCCATCCGTTTGCGGATGGAAGCTTGTTGAGAACTTGAGGTTGGTTCCCAACATCTTGAAGAGCTCCGTCCAAAAGCGTCTGGTGAAGCGCTCAGTTTGTCCATCCGTTTGCGGATGGAAGCTTGTTGAGAACTTGAGGTCGGTTCCCAACATCTTGAAGAACTCTGTCCAAAAGCGTCCGGTGAAGCATGGATCCCGGTCACTCACGATGCTCTTCGGAACTCTCCAAAGCTTGATGATGTGCTTGATGAATAGGTCGGCAGCCTCATCCGCTTTGCAATCGGTTGGTGTGGCAATGAAAGTCGCATATTTGCTATAGCAGTCGACTACCACCATGATTCTTCCGCACCCCTCGGACTTGGGTAAGGCCGAGATAAAGTCCATAGTGACACTTTCCTATGGTCTTGATGCTATTGGTAAAGGCTCCAATAGTCTCGCCGGAAGTTGGCACGCTACCTTGTCTCGTTAGCACACGAGACATGTCCGTACGTAGGCCTCGATGTCATCTCTCATCTGTGGCCAAAAGTAGGAGGCTTGGACGAGTGTGGTCGTGCGCTCCACTCCGGGGTGGCTAGCCCACTTCGAGTCATGGCACTCTTTGATCACCTCTTGCCGCAAATTTCCCCACCTCGGCACAAATAGTCGGTCTCCCTTAGTGAGGAGGATGCCTTCCTCCTGCCAAAATCGTCTAGTCTTTCCTTCAAGCACCTTTTCCAACAAATCTTTTGCTAACGATCTTGTTGGAGGCCTTCCTTGATGCGTATGGCGAGATCGGACTTTGGCTGGCTCATGCTAAGTGCAACCAACTCTACTTTACGACTTAGAGCATCCGCAACAACGTTGGCTTTCCCAGGCTTGTACTTGAGCCTATAATCGAGTTCCGCAAGAAAGTCTTGCCACCTAGCTTGCTTGGGGCTCAACTTTTTTTGTGTTTGGAAGTAGCTCGTTGCTACGTTATACGTCAAGATCACGAAGTGTGAGCCAAGCAAGTAGTGTCGCCACAAACGTAGGCAATAGACAATGGCTATCATCTCCTTCTCTTGCATAGTGTAGCGGCGTTCCGTGTCGTTGAGTTTCCAGCTCTCGAACGCCATACGGTGGCTGTTGGTTGATTTGTATAGGCAATTACTACCAATGCCAATGTGCAAGTATACACAACAAGTAATAAAGTGATAAGTATTCAAGATCCTCTCCACAGGGATTGATGTTATCAAAATGTTAAAGCAATCACAATAGTGCAATTCAACTTAGGACCGAAACAAACAATTGTAAAGTAATTTCCAAAGTAATCGAGGGTTGTGAAATAATTAAATAAAGGTTGTGAAAGAATTAAATAAAATAACACCGTAACGAAATAAACTAAGTTAAATGTGTCTAAGATTCAATTGAGATTATAGTAGTTGAATGATTAAACTCTCCTAATGGGGTGACTGTTGTCTATCAATTTAGCACCAATTGTTACAATAAGTGCTGTAGCACTGAGCAAAATAAATCTGCATCCGCGGCTATCGCATGTTGGAAGTCTCATACCTTTAAATCTATTAACAATGACCAGTTGCTAATATACTTATGGTACGGCATTATAACCTTTAATCTCTCTACCCTATAAGGTAAACACTATGCTAGTGTGTCACAAATCCTAACGTCAAGTATTGCCCTTATGGGATTCAAGATAACTTAATACAGGAAACTCAACTTAAGATCAAGTAGTACTATAGTAATATCCGCTAAGACATGCCCTTTTGCTGCTCTATCTTAACTGAAACTATTAAATGGGTGGTCAACCAAAATAACAGTTATATTCATTAAAGAACTACTAGAGTAAAATGCTACAACAATACTATAACAACATATAAGAACAGTCAAGAACCCATTGGGTTATTTGTCACTCAACTACAAGTAAATTTAGTTCATATTCTGAAACAGAAAAATAAATATAAATATATTAATCTCGGAATACATCAAAATAATTAAAGGAAGAAGATAAATATAAGTGAGCACGGTGAAAGACAATTCCAAATAATTCTGATCGATTCTCCAATGTTGCCTTCAATTCCGATCTTCTTCTTTGTTCCTTGTAATTATTCTAATGATAATTCCCTTGCCGCCTTTCTATGTGGTGCACGCCTTCCTTTTATATTGCAAATTAGGGTAAAAACAAATTCATGAGCGTGCATGCGTTAAATTAGGAAACATGCGCTGACCCACGCCTAAGTTTTCTCCCACATTGCTCCCAGCTTGCTACAGCACAAGTTGCTCTAACATCCTTAACAGCACTGCATTATTCCCGATTGTGCTTTTCTTCTTTTGTGACCATCTTCTTTCCTCCTCTTGCTCATCTATTGTCTCAACATCCCCTCATGAATTAAGACTTTCTGAGAACCTACAATTATTTCTATAAATGAAAAGGGGGGGAGCTGGTTTCCAAAAAAGGAAAGAGAGAGGGGCACGCGAGAGAGGAGAGAGAGAGAAGTTGACTCAGATCCGACCCGTGTCTTTGACCCAGCTCCAGCCGTCGATTCCGGCCACCTCATCGGCCGAGCTTGGTACCAATCTGAAGCTTGTGAGATGCCGGTCACATCCCCTCTGTCATCGTCATTGAAAGCTGACCGGAACGCCGCTGTTTGAAGCTCGAAAATCCACGGCTCAATCCTTTTTTGTCGCCGTTGATCCTGCCAGATTTTTAGCCACGCCACCACCTGGATCTTGCTCCTCAACTCACACTCATCACTTTCTGACCGACCATCGGGGACGGCGTCTTGGCTGCAAACGACCACTGGGAAACTCACGGATTTTGGAGCTTCGATCTACCGCCGTCGCCGCGCATAGGAGGTCACCGCCAGCACCGTTGGACTCACCGAGGTTTGAACTATTAGACCAGAGCTTCCTGTCGTCTTTGACTGAAGTCCAGTCACCGTTGACCGGCAGAGGCAATGCGGTAATTTCATAGAAATTTAGGGTAAATTTGTAATTTATGAAAATGGTGGATAATTTGGTAATTTTTGATTAAGATAGAGAGGTAATTTGAGATTTTGAGGGTAATTCGGTAATTTAAATTATTGCGGGCATTTTGGTAATTTCGCAATTCGAGGGTAATTTCGTAAATTCAAAACTTGTGATTAATTTTGTTATCCGAAATGAGGACAATTTGGCAATTTAAGATATTGAGGATGATTCGATAAATTATGATTCCGATGGTAATTCGGTAAATTTCGGTGTCAATGGCATTTTGGTAATTTTTGGACATAATGGTAATTTTGAAATTTTATGTATTCGGGAGTTTGGTTTTGAGCTTTATTTCGTACTATCAGTCGTATTTCATGATACAGATAATCATTATGTCGTTTATTTAATTAGGAGGACCTGTGAGCCAAAATCAACCCACGGACGTTGGTGCTACCGAGTCTCGACATCGTCATTGTGAGTGGAATATATAAAACCTATTTTCATAGTATATTCTGATTTTACCATATAGTACAACATGTTTTGATAATAAGTATTTAATGCTTCGATTTAATGATTTTCTAGAAAATTGATTTTTATTCTATGTGCTAATATTTATTATTATTGAAAATGAGTTTGATTAATGATTTTATTATCATTTTTTGAGTAAATGCATGATATTAGAATTGAGTGGATTTGAGATATGTTGAAAAAAAAGGAAATGAGATTTTAGATGTGATTATATGTTTATGTACATGTGTATAAAAGGTTGTTTGGAAAATCATTGGACAATACCCTTCCCCTTCAGATACAAAGATACAGATAATATGAGATGAATACAATGATACATATGATATGAGATGAGAGGCCTTTGAGGCCCGTCTGAACACACGTAGAGGCTTTGGGCCATGTGTTTGGGCGCTTTTGCCTTTTGGGGGCTTATGCATGCAGTATGATGATTACATAGATACAGATGTTGAGATACATGAGATATGAGATGACATTTTCCTGTCTATCCGTTGTAGCTCCGGGGCATGACGGTTCCATGATTACTCGTCCATTGAGGTCCGGATATGATGAGATTATTCCCTTAGGTATTTGTTTGGTGATAATTTTTGGTATTCAGTATTTGATATCATAAGTATTAAGATTTCATTGATTTTATGCAGATTTATGTAATTTGGTAATTCCGGGGTAGGTTTGAAATAAAAAAGGTTTAGTAAGGTTTTTTGGATTTTTAAAGAAAATTATTTGGAAAAGGTTAAATTCTTTTAAAAAAATTTTTTTTTTTAAAAACCTTTTTCCCCCCCCGGGGTTTCTTGGGTTTTTATGTCCCCCCCTTTTTTTTTTTTTTCCCCCCCCCCCCCCCCCCCCCACAGGAGATTTGTACAACAGTTAACCCAGCAACGATGGTTAGATTGAAATTATAGCCACGTGATGGTGTTAGGAATCATAGATGTTTTGTTGGGATATTTTGAATTGTATAATTTATTACTTATTTGTGATTAAGGATAAATTATTGTATTCTTGACATTATATGTTTGAAGGATACTGATATTTAAATTGAGGAAGTTGGTTGTGGAGGTTGATTAGATATTGTATTATTTTTGGGAGTGTTAATTGAATAAATTGTAGGTTTGGGGATGTCATAATTATATAGGAGACTCTGTCGAATTTTTGATAGAATTCTTAGATATCAAAACTATTATTAATTCGATTAGGCGAGATTAGATAGATTCGTCCTGGGGATTCGGGGCGGGTCGTTTCAGTTGGGGCGCGGACGTGGCCGTGGCTGTACTAGTCTAGTAGTTGGGTTGACTGCAGAAGATGTACCTGCAGGGGAAAGTGATCCCATAAACGAGGGAATAGTTGAGTCTTCAACACATGAGGTTGTACAACAGGGACTGGGAAATGCTACGAACATTGAGCAGTCAATTGATAGACTAGCTCAGATTGTGGCTATAGTGGTACAGAATCAGACTCATCCGCACGTCGGTCATGTAAATACTATCGAGCGTGTACGAAGTTTAAGGGCAAAGAGTTTTAATGGTTCTGGAGATCCACCTGAGGCAGAGTCGTGGCTTGTTAAATTAGAACATATTTTTGTGTAATGAGATGCTCAGATGATGATAGACTTTCAATTGCCACTTTTTTACTCGGGGATAGGGCTTATCATTAGTGGAAAATAGTGGAACGTAGATACTAAGGACATGTTGCGCTTACATGGGCTATTTTCCGTAAGGAATTCTACGATCATTATTTTCCAGCTGTGTATTAGGATATTAAGCGGAGTGAATTCCTTTGGTTGGTTCAAGGATCTATGACAGTTGGGGAGTATGAAAAGAAACTTTTGGACCTCTCTAGATTTACTACATCTGTAGTTGGTGATGAGAGAGAGAGATGCAGACGGTTTGAGGAGGTTCTTCGATTTGAGATTCACATCACCATGACCGCATCGCGATATACTGAGGTTGGAGAGGTAGTTGAGGCAGCCCGAAGAGTACATCATAGTATTTCAGAGGGACGCAGAGTTCAAGCACTGAAACAAAAACGTAGTCAGAGTTGGACAGACGGTGGTTCGAGTAGTAGGCCATTGAAGAGAGGCTCCCATACAAATTACTTTGCTGGCGTCCAAAAGAGTCAGAGTACGGGCTTCACGAGAGATCAAAGACAGGCTGTTAGTCACAGTTCAGTACAACCATCAGTGGGGAGTAATGTTAGAACTCAGGGACAATATGACAGAAATAGCGGAGGACACCGTAGTAGTATACAACAGACCTCTTGCCCTTCGTGTGGTAGGAACCATCAAGGCCAATGCCGTATTGGAGACAAGGTGTGTTATTTATGTGGGCAACCTAGACATATTAAGAGATTCTGCCCCACTTTATCTTAGGGTGACAGTTCTGCTCGAGGGACAGCCCTACAGTATGAATCTCACTTTGGACCAGCTCAGGGTCAAAGGGGTATGCAGACACGGGGTTCCATATCTGGTAGTCATGCCACTGTTTCAAGTCAAAGAGGTCAACTTGGTCGACCTCGTACTCAGGCTCGAGTCTTTGACTTGACACAACAAGAGGCTCGTGTTACACCAGAAGTTATTATGGGTACATTATCTATCTTTGGCCATGATGCTTATATTCTTATTGATCCTGGATCCACGCATTCTTTTGTTTCTCGTACTTTTGTTATGCATATAGAGAGAGAGCCTGAATAGCTGAATTATGGTTTAGTTGTTAGTACACTTACTGGAGGGTCACTGCTTGGCGAGAGTGTGTATCGAGATTGTATGATTAGATTTGGTGAGCATGAATTTGTGGCAAATTTAATTATTTTAAACATTCGAGATTTCGATGCCATTTTGGGCATGGATTGGCTTGCATCTCACCATGTTACTATGGATTGTTTCAAAATTGACTGGATGGAGAGTATGTATGGATCACAGGAAGCTCAACAAAGCCACAAAAAAATATCACTTCCCACTCCCATTCATAGATTAGATGTTGGACAGACTTGCTGGAAAACAGTACTATTGTTTCCTAGATGGGTATTCAGGTTACAACCAAATTGCTATAGCTCAAGAGGATCAGGAGAATACTACATTTACCTGTCCTTATGGAACATTTGCCTTCAGAAGAATGCCCTTTGGTTTGTGCAATGCTCTAGTAACCTTTCAGATATGCATGATGTCTATTTTTTCTGATATGGTAGAGCAGACTTTAGAAGTTTTCATGGATGACTCCTCAGTTTTTGGAGAGACATACAATGATTGTTTATACAACTTGGAAAAAGTTCTTAAAAGATGTGAGATGACTAACTTAGTACTCAATTGGGAAAAGTCACATTTCATGGTGCAAGAAGGAATAATGTTGGGTCATAAGGTGTCCAAGAAAGGCATTGAGGTAGACAAAGTCAAGATAGAGGTAATTGATAAACTGCCACCCCCCACTTCAATGAAGGGTATTAGGAGTTTTTTGGGTCATGTTGGATTTTACAGAAGATTCATTAAGGATTTCTCCATGGTAGCTAAACCATTATGCTCATTGCTGGAACATGACAAACCTTTTCACTTTGATAAAGGTTGTCTCCAAGCATTTGGAGAATTAGAGAAAGCTCTGATCACTGCACCAGTGGTTATATCTCCAGACTAGACTCTACCATTTGAACTGATGTATGATGCTAGTGATTATTTTGTGAGAGCAGTATTAGGGCAAAGAAAGGATAAGGTTTTTCACTCCATTTACTATGTAAGCAAAACTCTTACTCAAACTCAAATCAATTACAGCACTACAGAGAAAGAGTTGCTAACAGTAGTATTTGCTTTTGATCAATTCATAGCTTACTTGCTGGGTACTAAAGTGATTGCATACACAGACCATGCAGCCATTAAATTCTTAATTTCAAAGAAGGATGCCAAACTAAGATTAATCAGATGGATCTTATTACTTCAGGAATTTGATCTGAAAATTAAAGATAGAAAGGGGACTGAGAATCAAGTAGCAGACCACCTGTCACAGCTGGAAGCAGACACAAGTACATTGACAAGGAGGGACATCATTGAAACTTTTCCTGATGAACAGTTGTTGGCAGTACAGCAAACACAGGTGTTGCAACAATCAAGATCACCATGGTATGCAGATTTTGCTAACTACTTAGTAAATGGGTTGCTACCACCTGAGCTGAAGTTTCAGAAGAAAAAGAAATTTCTTCATGATGTTAGAAGTTATCAGTGGGATGACCCACATTTATATAAGTTATGCTCAGATCAAGTAATACGAAGATGTGCTTCAGAAGGAGAAATTCCCCACATACTACAGTCATGCCATGCTGCAGTGTATGGAGGACATTTTGGTGGTCACAGAACTTATGTTAAAGTTCTGCAATAAGGTTATTACTAGCCTATTATTTTTAAAGATGCTTATGAATTTGTTAAATGTTGTGACAGGTGTCAAAGGACAGGGAACATAACTGAAAGACATGAAATGTCATTGACCAACATTCTGGAAGTGGAAATTTTTTATGTCTGGGGAATAGATTTCATGGGATCTTTTCCACCATCCTTTGGGAACTTTTATATCCTTGTCGCTGTGGATTATGTCTCCAAGTGGGTAGAAGTTGCAGCATTACCAACCAATGATGCTAAAACGGTGGTGGTTTTCTTCAAAAAAATATTTTTTCCAGATTTGGCACTCTTAGACCAATTATTAGTGATGAGGGTACTCATTTTTGCAACAAAGTCTTTGCTGCACCTATAGTAAAATATAGAGTCAGACATAAGGTAGCAACAACATATCACCCACAATCCAATGGTCAGGCTGAAGTGTCCAACAAAGAAATTAAAAAGATCTTAGAAAAAGTAGTGATCCCAACAAGGAAGGGTTGGTCTTTGCAGTTACATGACTCCCTATAGGCCTACAGAACAGCATACAAAACTCCACTTGGCATGTCTCCTTACCGAATTATTTATGGGAAGGCTTGTCATTTGCCATTAGAGCTAGAGTATAAACCACACTGGGCACTGAAGCAATTAAATTTGGATATTCATGCTGCAGCAGAGCAAATGAAGCTTCAACTTTGTGAGCTTGATGAATTACGACTATTTTCATAAGAAACTGCAAGAATCTATAAAGAGAGGACAAAACACTAGCACGACAAGCATATTCAAAACATGCAATTCAGCCCTAGTCAATTAGTGCCGCTCCACAATACAAGACTAAGATTATTTTCAGGAAAACAAAAATCACAATGGTCTGATCTGGACCTTTTAAGTTGTTAAAATTTTATCCTCATGGGGCCGTTGATCTTCTTGATGAACAAACAAGTCAAGAATTTAAAGTTAATAGACACAAGGTTAAGCATTACATACACCAAGCGGCAGATTGTTCAAAGGAGGTTTTACTCCTTAAAGAACCCAGCTACTGAGCAGTTCAAGAAGGTCAAGCTGAAGGACCTTAAATCAAGTGCTCAATGGGAGGCAACCCATTGTGGAGATAGCCACCTCAAACCAAGCTTGATCTTCTCTGGGTTTTGTTAACGGTTCTTCCTCTCTTCTATTTTATTTAATTTTATTCTTTAATTCTAGTTATTTAGTTTTATCCTTTCACATTATTGAACTCTTTACTTTTGCTATCATTTGATCTCTTTATTTTTAATTATTTTTAGAATTGGTCTTAGTTTTCATAGGAAGTATGTGTGGCAATTAAATTCCATTTTGACAAGTGAGGTTGTATGGTGACAGAGTGCAGAGGCAAACCATGTGTCAGAGGGTATTGGAGTGGAGTATGTAACCGTTGCTAGAGCAAGCAAATGGGTGCTGCAACAACCACTGTTACAGTAAATTAAAAATTAGAGCTTTTCACTTACCGTTGGAGATAAATTATGATAGATGGATGCATGGATTTGGATAGCAATTGAGAAAAAATCTCCTAAATTAATGCATTAATTTCGCTGGCCTATGTTTTTGGGATATACTCATTATAGTCAAAATATTTTCTTCCCTAATTTATCTTTATTTACCGGATTTATCTTCACTTAAATTCAACTATAAAAGGGAATCACTGTGCGTAGTGACCTACGGCACTATTCCCCCTCTCCTTCGCAAGCACAACTCTAATAATTCTTACCATCATCTTCTCATTTTACTCTCAGGGATATTAGCCTCAATTTGTTACTGCTATAGCAATGCCAAGGTATAAGAAAACAGCCAGCTGCTTCAAAGATCCTTCACGCTTCCAGAGTTACCACGCCGAAGAAAAATATGAAGAATTCATTTAAACGTGTAAGATTCTGGAAGAAAAAAGGGTTTCAATTTCCAGAACAACTCACCGGAATTGTGCAAACAATACACAATGCTACAGCAAAGCGTGGATGGTTAGAGTTTTGCACCTACCCTCGAGATCCTATACTACCAGTAGTCAAGGAATTTTATGCCAATTTGGTAAGCCCTGATCAGCACAACATCTGGGTAAGAAACAAACTTGTTCCATTATACTCCGGAGTTATAAATGCTTTTTATAATTTACCTGCTGAAATTAATTGTGACTATGCCAAGTTGCTTGATAAATTGACCCCGAAAAAATGGAACACCATATTCACAACTCTTATAATAGAAGGGGCATCATGGGCTAATGAGGAAGGGCGTGTAGTTAATAGGATAGATTTGAAACCTATTGTTAAGGTATAGATGAAATTTCTGAAATCTAGGCTTATGCCAACTACTCACACAACTACGGTTTCACAAGAAAGGTTGGTGTTGTTATATGCCATTGTTCGAGGGCTTCCCATAGATGTGGGCAGCATCATCGAAAAAGAAATCAAAGATTGTGCCGTAAAGAATCACAAAGCTGCTGCGTTGCTATTTTCTTCACTCATCACCAGCATTTGTGTAGTATCTGGTGTTTGTCTTAACGCGAAAGATGAACGTGTTAAGAATGATGTTGCCCTTATTGCACGTACCATTGAGAGAATTGCTGGTGAGAGTGCTGGAACGACAACTGAACCAGCTGTTGTAATAGGAGCAAGACGAGCTATTGGTTTAGAACAGACAATCCAGGCATTAAGCACTAGTATAAATCAATATGCTGAGGCTTAGCAGAGAGAAAATGATCGGTTTTGGAACTATCTACAATACTTGGACAACCAACTGCACCAATTCGCTCTTTACATGAAAAGCACTCATCGAAATTTCTCTGATTCATTGCTCCAGCAGTACAATTTTGACTCCAACACCACAGGTGCTCCAGCAGAATATAGTGAAGAAGCCAATGCCATAGATGAACCACAAGTTGAGGTAAAATCAGAAGATTTTGAACCATCTGATCAACCTAAGGAAGAAGGTGACAAGTCTGTGACTAACAGCTCACCCACAGAGGCAGAGGACGATTATGAGAAAGAACGTGAGGAACCTCAATTAAGACCCATTCCAAAAATAGGAAAAGGCACATTATCCAAGAAGAGAAAGATGAGAAACCTGAAGAGGAGCTCCCTATTCCAGTTCTTTCGAGAAAGGGCAAGGAAAAACTAGCAACACCTCCAGCCTCTGAAGACGAAATGGAGCAAATCGATGTAGAGTTGGCTGCTGTAGCAACCAAAGTTACACATACACCCGTAGAAGCCAAACAACTACTTGATATCATTACTTCCATCACAGCTGAGGGACAAGTAGCTAATGCATCAACCCCAACTCCTCCACAACAAACTCCTGGCCAACCTGTTTGTATTAGTCCGCGACAATCTAGCAAAAGAAAGGGCAGTACTTCTAGAGGCACTGTCACAGCAGCCTCGACAGAACCAAAACAGACCAGATCGGTGTTAACCATGCAAGCTACCCCAGTCGCAACTCCTTTCACCAGCCCAGTAAAGAAAAAGACAAAAATGTTGTCAGCTACTTCCCCACAAGTTTAACGAAATGGTAAGCTGTGCAGTGCATCCAAGAAGCACTGATATCATCCCGTAATGTTGCAGCAATACCAACCACATGGAAGTATTCCCTTCTTGCTAGCCAATCTATTTCATAGTAAAAAAAAACTTTTCTTTCATTATGTTTTTCAATTTGTGTGGTATTTTCTAATGTCTTCCATGTCCTTGTCAAATTGAGTGACTTCGTTGTATATGCTTGTGAGGACACATCACCTCTCAAATTTGGGGGGGTTGTGTTTCTGAGTACATGTGTTTATGCTTGTGTTGTGTGTTGTGTTAAGCTCTGTTATCTAATATTTGTGTATGGATTTGAAAACCTAATGAAGATAAATTGAGTGTTATTCAGTATTTGTGAGATGCCAAGTAGAGATAGTTATAGATGGAGGTAGAAATTCTGTCCCGACACTTAGACTTTTGTTGAGTTGTATGAGATTGCTAGAGCAGAGCCAAAAGAATAGAAAAGATCTTAAGTTTGGGGAGAAAAGCAAGTTTGATTGACTGTGATATCTATGAAATAAACTCTGTTCCAATAGCTCAAGTTGCCGAGTAACCAAATTTGAGTATTTACCCCATATGCAGAGTTATGTTCAAAGGTAACAAGAGTTATAAGCAATGTTGTAGCATTTTGTGTTAAAAAAAAAGTAAGACAATAATACAAGAAAGTCCTCTGTCTAAGGCATTGAGTAGCCAAGTATGTTCATGAGCCCCATGTTCAGCCTTGAGTAAAAGATATCTCTAGATAAGATTATATTACAGATATTGATACAACAACTTTGATCTGTGCAAGGTTTGAGTAATTAAGTGTCATCATTACAATTGATTGACATGCACATGAAAAATAAATATTGAACTAAGGAGGTTGAATACTCTCAAGTTTTCAATCTTAAAATCAGCACAGTTTGAGTATGTGAAATTTATGCTACCCCATATATGAATGAAATTTTGTTACTGCTGAATTACATGCAATCTCTTGGTGATGTTATAGCATTTCTGGAATTCAATCAAAGTATCACACACACGTTGTGGACAGAAGGAAGCTTAAGTCTAGAACTGATTTACTATGATCACTTTCTATGATTGGGATTGTGATCTAAAGGTGGAAGAATCCTTATAAATTTGATAAAAGAGCTAAAGTTGTGTTGCATGATTGTTTGCGTGAAGTGTTAGTATGTTGTCATTACTTGAGGACAAGTAAAGGTTTAAGTTTGGGGGTGTGATAAATCTATGAAATGGGAGTTATTACATCAATTCTAAACATAAATCAAAATCATTTAGAGAGCGAATAAGGTGTTTTTATTACATTTTGGTTATATTTTGCATAAACATTCATTTTAGTTAAGCCTTAATAAATTTTAGTTGAATCAAATTAATTTATGCTCAAAACATGTGCATAATTATAGGTTTTCAGAAATTCTTAATTCATGAAGGGATGCTGAGACATTAGACTAGCAAGAGGAGGAAAGAAGATGACAGCAAAAGAAGAAAGCACAATCAGGAACAGTGTAGTGTTGTAGCTATTGTTAGAGCAACCAGTGTTGTAGCAATCTGAGAGCACTAAGGGACAAAACTTAAGCGCGAGTCAACTGCAGATTTGCGATCTGTGTGTTTCCTAATTTAACTCATGCACGCCCACAGACTTTTATTTATCCTAGTTTGCAGTACAAAAGGGAGGCCACATAAAACGGCGGCAAAAGGAATTATCATTAATACATTAGAGAAAACGGGAGAAGAAGATCAGGCTTGAAGAGGACGGCTTCAGGAGCATTCAGGAAACCTGCAGAGTTATGTGGATTTGCATTTTGCCGTTCTCAACTTATATTTTTCTTCTTTCTTTGATCGTTCTGATGTATCCCGTGAAGAATATATTGATGTTTGTTTTTCTCATTCAGAATATGAACTAGATTTGCTTGTAGTTGAGTGACAAACAATCTAATGGGTTCTTGATTGTTCTTATGTGTTGTTATGTCATTGCTGTAGCATTTTACTCTAGTAGTTATTATTTCAGTTGACCACCCATTTAATAGTTCAAGTTAAGATAGAGCCGCAAAAGAGCACATCTTAGCGGATATTATTAGAGTATTACTTGATCTTAATTTAAGTTTCCTGGATTAAGTTATCTTGAATCTAATAAGGGCTATACTTGAAGTTAAGATTTGTGACACACTAGACATAGGTACTCACCTTGTAAGGTGGAGAGATTAAAGGGTTATAAGGCCATATCATAAGTAGAATAGCAACTGGTCATTGCTAATATATTTAAGGGTATGAGAGTTCCAATACGTGACAGCTGAGGATGCAGATTAATTCTGCCCAGTGCTGCAGCACTTGCTCTAACAACTGGTGTTAACTTGATGAAAAGCAATCAGCCCATAAGGAGAGTTTGATCATTCAATTGAATCTTAGACGTATTTAATTTAGTTTATTTCATTACGGTATTTTTTTAGTTTATTCTCCCACAATCATCAATTTCGATAGAGCCTAGTTTACATTTGTTAACTTCGGACTAAAGTTAGTTTGCACTATTGTGATTGCTATAGCATTTCAAGTGACATCAATCCTTGTGGAGACGATCTTGAATATTCATTATTTTATTACTTGTTATGTATACTTGCACATTGGCATCAGTAGCATTTGATTATAAAATTAACTAATAGTTATTAAGCCATAATAAAAGTTATTAACATTTAACAAACCGATGGGTTTTTTATGGATATTCAAATGGGCCCAAGAAGCAAATGTAATTAGTGCTTCCAAAGTTGCAAGGTCTCCTGGCAAGAAAATGAAAGTGTCATCATGATTTAACATTTCAGATATTCTTTCTTGCATACTTGAGACAACTAACTCTTCTCCAGTTGGTGAGTCTGGTAAACATCCTAAAGGTTTTAAGGCTTTTGGAATAATGCCTAGCACTTGGCTTCCTCGAACGAAAGCAGCTTCAGAGACAAGTTTTGATAACCCTCAGTCACCTCCTCCATATACAAGATGTAGTTTCTTCTCTGCTATAGCATGACCAAGATCTACGGCTGCCTGAACGAACACTTTATACTTTCCATAGCGAAATCCAAAAAGCACACAAATATTATAGAAATTATTCCTAAAGTTTTACAACGTGGCTTTTTGCAAGAAAGTCTTACACAGTGAGAACATTCAGAGCCAAATCGTTGATCTCTTCTTTTCTTAGCAAATGTACTTTTACCAAAACCAGGTGTGTAGGAAATAAATAGATTAGAAAACTCACCTGCCAGTCGAACCTTTGCTTTCATTAACCAACAAATGTCAGCAGGAATCCCATTGATCATTAACAAATGCAGTCGTTCACAACGAGCTTTGTAAATCTTCTTAAGAGCATTTTGAGGGAGAGAAAGAAAATATTTATGCAAATTTTGTTGTATTTCTTCCATGCTTGACATTGAGGTTTCAGTTATTGTGGGAAACTAAGTGTACTGACTTAAAAAGTCACGGAGTACCGTTATCCGCCATTTATACGGGACAATGAATAAAAAAAAAATCAAATCTGCAAAATCAAATCAAAAGTGAAGAAGAACAACAAAATAAAACAAAAAACAAACAATGAATATAACTCACATTCGTCCTTTTATTGAATCCAGTTCCAATTGTAGATTATAAATACCATCCTCCATTTCCTTGAGTTGTCTTTCTAAATTTTTCACGTGAAATACTAACTCTGGTGGTTGCAGATTCCGAATGGGATGTAATTTACAAAATTGGAGCAATTTCCTCAGGTGAAATTTTACATGAAAAAATGTTTTAAGATGATCGAAAAGGAAATTTCTCATGGAGGTACTCATGACAAGTATAAAAATTTGGTGAGCTAAATCACAATTGTCAAACAACACACAATTAAAACAAGAGTAATGATACAGCCACAAACTCCTGTACAAACTTATTTTGTACAAACTAATGTGGCATGATAAGATTGGTTGAATTAATATCACTTGGCCCACATGATTTGTTTTTATTAATTTATATTTTCATTCAACCAATGAATTAATGCCACATCAGTTTGTACAAAATAAGTTTGTACAAGAGTTTGTGGCTGTATCATTACTCTTAAAACAATGCAATACACTCCATTCAAGACATAGGGAAAAGGAAAAAGAAAAAAATCAAATAATTCAAATGATAAAGTAACAGTAAATCAAATTTACAAAAAGTTAAAAGGAAAAGGCTTAATCAAAATTTTAGTGGGTCACTCAAATTGATTTCGGTATCTGCTTTACGTTATTGGTATTCTAGATATGATTTCAATCTTTGGCCATTAACTTTAAATGTGACACCATCCTTTTAATTCTTAATTTCTACGGCTCCATATGGATACACATTTTTTACAACAAATGGACCATTCTACTTTGACTTTAACTTCCCTGAAAATAAATGAAGACGAGAATTATAAAGCAACATTTTTTGACCAATTAATGTTTTCTGAAAAATTCTTTTGTCATGAAAAAATTTGGTTCTTTCCTTAATAATTATGGAATTCTCATATGCATCATTCCTTAATTCTTCAAGTTCATTTATTTGCAATTTAAGCACATTGCCATCATTATTAAGATTTGAATTAAAAGCTTTAATGGCCCAAAATGATTTATGTTCAAGTTCTACTGGTAAGTGGCAAGATTTTCCATAAACAAGCCGATAAGGTGACATTTCTAAAGAAGTATTAAAAGCAGTACAATATGCCCAAAGTGCATCAATTAGTCGAAGAGACCAATCTTCATGGTTTGGATTAACTGTCTTTTCTAAGATTTGTTTTATCTCCCTATTTGCTAATTCAACTTCACCACTTGTTTGAGGGTGATAAGGGGTAGCAACCTTATGTGTAATTCCATATTTATTCATTAAGGACTCAAATGGGTTATTACAAAAATGCTTACCTCCATCACTGATAATGGCTCGAGGTATTCCAAATCTGCTCAAAATGTTTTCTTTTAAAAAGCGGATCACAATCTTGTGATCATTGTGCCGACAAGGAATCGCTTTGATCCATTTTGAAACATAGTCAACATCAACCAAAATGTATACAAATACAAATGATGATGGAAAAGGGCCCATAAAATCAATTCCATAACAGTCAAATATTTCAATGTCAAGGATGGAGTTTAAAGACATCATGTTTCGCTTTCAAATAGACCCTACCATTTGACAATTCTTACACATTTTACAGAATGCATGTGAATATTTAAATAATGTAGGCCAATAAAATTCACACTGCAATATTTTTGCAGCTGTCTTTTTTGAAAAAAAAAAAAAGGCCACTGCATGCTTCAGAATGACAAAATTGAATGACCCTACTTAGTGATGGCAAAAATCCCCACGGGGACGGGTACCCTCGGGGATTTTCCCCATTCGGGGAGGGTATGGGGATAATTTCATACCCAATTTCTTATTCGGGGAAGGGACGGAGAAATTTTTTTACCCAATTTCTTATTCGGGGAGGGGGCGGGGATGAGGTGGAATCCACATCCCCTATCCATTTCCCCATTTTAATTTTTAATTTTATTTTAATTTTTTTAAATTACTAGTAAATAAATAATATAATTTAAATTATAAAATTATAAATATTGGTAAAAATAAAAATATCAAAATATTTATATTATTAAACTTTTAGGCCTAAGTAACTAATTAAAGTCCTAAATTTTTATTTAGGACATTAAAAAGACCGAGTAGATTCTATTAACCCAATTTTTTTTTAATTTTAACATTCTTTAAATATTTTCAACTTAAATCTATTATTTATTTATTTTTAGATGTTATAATTGCCTACAGCGAATCACAATTTTAATATCTAATCTAATCTAATCTAATATTTGTTCTTGATTTGCTCTGATTTAACTATTGTGTTGTAAAGGGAATAATTCACATTTATAAAGTGCCCACGCCACCATTGAAAAAGTTAATTTTGAATCTAAATTCGATTTTATTTGTAACAATTTTGTATTAGACTATTAATTTGTTCATGATAGTTTGTAAAAGAAGTTTGTATCTCTTGCATGTTGCGTTACTTACTAATTTAATGTATGTGACTTTTGTAATGGATATTGATGTAAGATATATTTCAAACTTTACTTTTATTTGAATTTTTTATTTTAATATGATTAACTCAAAATCGAAAATAAAAAAAATGTATTAGTTATTCGGGGATCGGGGGCCCTCTGGGATCCCCTGTTATTATTCGGGGAGGGGATGAGGATTCTCTCAAGTAATTCTGACGGGGATGGGGACATACGCAAAATATCGGGGATGGGTACGAGGAGATTGGTCCCCTCCCCATTGCCATCCCTAACCCTACTTACCTCGTCATCTGGTATGCATTTTCGAAAAATTTGATTAGAGCAGTATTTGAACAGGTATGGATCATCCCAGTAAAAGCTTCTCACTTCGGTTAAGAATTTCCTCTTGACTTGGGAACTCCAGTCACATGGCATTTCACCTATTGCAAGATAATTAATAATATTAGCATACCAAGGCATTTTGTTTATAGAAAATAAAAATTCATCAGGGAAAGAATCATTGATAGTTGTTGTTTCAATTGAAGAATCAGGGAAAGAATCATTGATGGGTGTTGTTTCAATTGAAGACTCATTCGTAAGTTTTGAAAGGTTATCTGCACCAACATTTTCAGCGCCCTTTTTGTCCTTGATTGTCAAGTTAAATTCTTGAAGTAGCAAAATCCATTGTATCAACCTTGGTTTGGCATCCTGTTTTGACATTAAATATCTCACAGCAGCGTGATCAAAATAAACAATAGTGGATGAACCAATTAAATATGAACGAAATTTATCTAATGCAAATATTACAGCAAGTAGTTATTTCTTAGTTGTAGTGTAATTCATTTGAGCACTATTCAAAGTTCTACTTGCATAATAGATGACAAAGGGCTTACCTTCCTTTCTTTAACCCAGAACAACGCCAATGGCATAACCACTAGCATCACATATTAGTCAAAAAGGCAAAGACCAATCAGGGGGTTGCATTATTGGGGCTGATGTCAAAAGAGTAGTTATTTTTTAAAAAACTTGTTGACAATCATTAGTCCATTCAAATTATGTATCTTTTATTAGGAAGTTACAAATTGGTCCAAATAAGACACTAAAGACTTTTATATACCTCCTATAAAATCCTGCATGTCCTAAAAAAGAACGGACTTCTCTAATTGTCTTTTATGAGGGTAATTTTGAAATGACTTCAACTTTGACTTTATCAACTTCGATTTCTTTTGAAGACACAGCATTGCCCAAGACAATTCCAGAAGTGATCATGAAATGACATTTTTCCCAATTTAAAACTATTCTTTTTTCTTTGCACCTTTCCAAAACTTTTTCTAGATTATCAATACATGTATCAAAAGAATTATCAAACACAGTTAAATCATCCATAAAAACCTCTAGACAATTTTCAACCATGTCACTAAAAATGCTTAGCATGCACCTTTGAAATGTTGCAGGAGCATTACAAAGTCCAAAGGGCATTTTCCTAAATGCAAATGTTCCAAATGGGCATGTGAATATGGTCTTTTCCTGGTCTTCTAAGCCTATAGGGATTTGATAATAGCTAGAATAGCCATCAAGAAAGCAGTAGTAGGGATGTCCAGTTACTCTTTCGAGAATTTGGTTTAGAAATGGAAGGGAAAAATGATCTTTTCTAGTGGCATCATTTAATTTGCTGTAATGAATGCATATGCGCCAACTAGATGAAATTCGTGTTGGGATTGGTTTACCTTTTTCATTTTTTACAACAGTTATTCCAGATTTCTTTGGTATTACTTGTGTTGCACTTACCCATTTACTATCAGAGATAGGGTAGATAATTCCTACATCTAGTAGTTTAAGGACCTTATTCTTTACCACTTTTTTCATATGAGGATTTAATCTTCTTTGTGGTTGATGGGTTGTTTTAGCATTTTCCTCTAAGTGTATTCGATTGTGCAAATTAAAGGATTAATGGCTTTTATGTCTTTTAAAGTCCAACCAAATGCAGTTCTATGCCTTTTTATTACAGATAACAACTTATCTTCTTGATCATTCGTGAGCTGGGAAGAAATTACCACTGGGTATGTCTGCTACCCTCCAAGATAGGCATACTTCAATTCTTCTAGTAAAGGCTTTAATTCGAGCTCTGGTGCTTCCTCTTCGTTTGGTTCTTCAGGTTGTATCGTATCTTCAAAGTTCGATTGGTCATCGTCACCTATAGGTACCTGTTAGAATCAAGTGTAGGGCATATGTTAGCAATATCACAATTTAATTCTTTACTTAATTCAAAAAAACCAGCAAAACAAATTTCAGCATAGTTTGTAAAATTCTCATCTTGAATGTGTTCCTCAATGATTGGCTCGATGAGATCAATATCCTCATTCTCATTATGATCATCTTCTTGGTGGTGGGGTTGTTTACACATGTTGAGTACATTGAGTTCCAGTGTCATGTTGTCGAAAGATAAATTCATTAATTTATTCTTGCAATTTATCAAAGCATTAGTAGTAGCTAAAAATGGTCGACCCAATATAACATGAATTTGTTTGCATTCATTAGCAATTGTTTTGTTTCCAAAATAATAAAATCCACAGGATATATGAATTTATCGACCTAGACTAATACATCTTCAATTATTCCTTTTGGAACCTTAATCGATCTATCAGCAAGTAAAAGAGTGGTAGAAGTTAGTTTTAACTCACCGAGATTGAGTTGTTGGTACACTGAGTAAGGAAGCAAATTAGTATTGACACCAAGATCAAGTAAAGCATGTCCAATTTTTTTATCCCCAATAGTGCAAGAAATAGTTGGACAACTAGGATCCTTGTATTTCAAAGCACTATTGGTTGAGAGAATGGAACTTACCTGTTCTGCTGGAAAAACTCTCTTTTGCACCTTATGTTTCCTTTTCACTGTGCACATATCTTTTAGAAATTTAGTATAAAAAGGCACCTATTTAATGACATCTAGCAAAGGAATGCTGACCTTTACTTGTTTAAAAACTTCAGAAATTTCTGGACTGTGGTTTGATTTCTTTGGGTTGACCAGTGCTTGAGGAAATGGGGGTACAAGAGGAGAGTTGGTTATATCTTCATGGTTTAAAGGTTCGATGGACTCTTCTCTATTTTCTGAAATTTAATCTTTACTAGTTTCACGAGGGTCCATAATGTGTTTTCGACCACTTTACCACCACGAAGGGTTATAACCGATTTAACTTTACTCATATTTTGGTTTCCTGAATTTCCCATTTGAGGATGTTGTTGACTCTTGGGGTTTGGTTCAAGTTGAGCAGGAAACTTTCTTTTTTCATGTATGGTCAAAGCATATGTAAGTTTGGAGATAGTTTCTGTCAAATTGGTTAAGGTTTGCATTGTTTAGTTATTGATCGACTCTTGTTTTTCAATAAACGAATGCAATGTGTCTTCATAGTGTTTCTTGGTGGTGAGACATATAGTGGGTAACTCTGGGGTTTTGAAAATTTTGACGTGGAGGAACTAGTTGTGAAGGTTGTGCATGATTATCATTTCTCCAACTGAAATTTGGGTGGTTTCTCCTACCAGAGTTGTAAGTTTAGGAATATGGATTTGAATTTGGCCTTCTGAAATTTTCAACAACATTTAATTATTCATGCAAACTTTCTCTCAGACCTGGCAAAGTTGGACAGTCCTGCGTAAAATGGTCAGTAGAATCACAAACATAACATGAAATATTTTGAACAGACTTTACATGATCATTCTTTTTCAACTCTAATGCTTCGACTTTTCTAGTTAATGATGCAAATTTGGCTTGAAAATCATGGTCTTCCCTAAGGTTATACATGCCTCCACCAGATGGAGATGACTGGGGTTTACTTGATGACTCATAAGACCCAATTGTATCCCAGTGTTGTGCATTCTCTGCTATATAGTCAAGATAGTCTAATGCATCTTCAGGACTTTTATCCCTAAACTCACCATTACACATCATTTCAACAACTTGTCTACCTTGGGATGTTAATCCCTCGTAGAAATAAGACACTAATCTCCATGTTTCAAAACCGTGGTGTGGGCAAATGTTAAGTAGTTCTTTAAACCTATCCCAACATTGGTAGAGAGTTTCTCCTAATTGTTTAGTGAAAGTGGTGATTTGTCTTTTGAAAGAATTTGTTCTGTGGCGTGAAAAGAATTTTTTCAAAAATTGTGCTTGCATTTCATCCCAAAGTTCTGATGGATTCTAACCTAAGATTTTGTAGCCAATTTTAGCTTTATCCTTTTGTGAGAAAAGAAAAAACTTAAGCCTGATTATACTCATGCTACAATTTTGATCAATACATGTGTTATAGACTTCCTTAAATTCCTTTAAGTGCAAATATGAATTTTCAAACTCAAAATCATGAAAAGTAGGAAGAAGTTGAATGATACTAGGTTTGAAATTAAAACGTGATGCATCAGGAGGGAAACCTATGCATGATGGTGACCCTGTTCTAGTAGGATGCATGAAATCTCTAAGGGTCCTAGGCTGTTCATGAAGATTTTGCAAGGCTTGGTCATTTTCGTGCTCCGAAAAATTTTTAGCTCCTATGTCAGCCATCTCTAAGGTTGGTGAAGGTGATCTTCTAATTAATTTACCATTATTTGTACGAGACCAACGACGCATGTAATGTTAATGATGTGTGCTAAACTAATGATGCAAAAACGCTAAATGAAATTTGCAGAAATAAAAATAAACTGGAAATTAAATAAACAAAAAATGCGAAATAAAAATAAACAAATTGGAAAATAAATAAATAAATTAGGCGGTGAAACCAGCCATTAAAAGAAACAGTTTAGGCGGTATTTTAAAACCAGCCATATAATAAAACATAAAATTAAATAAATTAATGCACAAAAATAAATAAACTGAAATTAAAATGCTAGGCGGTAGAACTGACCATATAAATAAAAATACATAAATTAACAAAATTTAAATAGCAGTACCGACCATTTAAAATAAATGCGGAAAGTAAATTGCAGAAATTTAAAGAAATAAATTTGATTTGGGGATTGATTTGCAAAGGTTTTTGGGCTACGATGAAGTTTCTCACAAACTTTATGGATAATGTTAAGGTTTGAAAAGAAGAGGGGTGCTAACTGAAATGTTACAAAAAGAGAATAAATTAGAATCACGGAAAAATGGTAACGGCAAAACAAAAAAATATTAAAATAAAATAAAAATAAAGTAAAGACAAACTAATACCAAATTTAGAAAACTCCCCGACAACGGCACCAAAAACTTGACACGACTCAAAAATGTATTACTTCCAAGTATAAGAGTGTCTAGTTATAATATAACTCGGTGAGTCCGGGGTCGAACCACATGGAATTTTAAATCCAGTAGTCAATTTAAAACTAAGAAAATTAATTGTGGGGAAAAGAAATTATTTGAAATCAATTTAAAAATATGCTAAGGTTCGGGATCTACTCTCTGTATTTAAACTATAATTTTAATACTCTCTCATTTATATTTTGCCTTCACTTTTACCAGTTAATTATTATATTATTTAATTTTATGTGTGTAGATAAATATATAATAAAGTACCTAATGTGCCACACTATATTAATGTGTTGACATTATGTCAAAATATCATACAGATCCAAAAAACTTTATAAATTAACATGACATAAAAAATAACTAAAAAAGAATAAAATAAACTTAAAAACTCATTTGAGAAAAAAATAAATTTAATACTTTGAAACATTGAGCTTCACCTTTCACCTCACCTTATTAAAATTAGCCACTCATTAAAAGAAAACACAACACACTTTTTATTTGATGAACTTTTGAAATATGTTACAAGAAAAATTGATATAAAAGGAAACAAGAAAAGAAAAGAAAGAAAGACAGAAATTCTTTAGTTTCCTCTTGGTTACAACTCTCTCTCACAGAAATCGGCTTAAGCTTCTCAAAATAGCTTCGCCCCTCGCCTCCGCTCAGTTGCCTCCTTTTTATAGGCAACAAATGCTTTAACTTAATTTATTTTATTATTTATTTATTATTTTATTATTATTATTTACATTATCAGTGTTTTGAAATGTGTGATGGCCACTTGACCATCACGAGGAACCAATTTATTTGCTTTTGTTCTTTTGTTTTTTTTTATTCATTTTCATTTTTAATTTTATTTTATTTTATTTACATCTGCTCAATAATACTTCCAAATTGCTCCAACAGTTTTTCTTTGTTTCTGCTTTCAATTCTAATTTATTCCTGAAAAATATTTATAAGATAAAAATTAACATATAGCGAATTAATTTAATATAAAAATATATTTGTGGAGCATTTATATAATTTATAAGTTATGCGCGCATTAATCAACACTTTAAGTGAAAAACTAATAATTTTATCCTTATTACACGTACACTTTTTAGTGTTAATCAATATCACTTATAAGTTAATATTTTGTCCAAAGATGAAATATTAATAAAGTGTTCGATATCTTGAAATGGAGTTTACCTTCTTTTAATTTATTTTTTAAGGACTTATATGTGCTTGTATTGTTTCTTTGTTGCTCTTTGATTTGGCTATGACTCTTGTAAATATTACCACTAATATCAATTTTATTTCTATGCTAAATGACGCTAACTTCAAGTCATTGCAAGAAAACATCTTAATTGTTCTCACGGTCATGGATCCTAACTTTGCATTAAGGGTTGATTACCCCCACCTTTTATGGATAAGAGTACTCTTAATGACAAGAAGGATTTGGAAGGTGGGAGAAACCAAATCACATGTGTATAATGATCATGAAGAAGGTCATTCTAGAAGCATTTAGGGTCTTAATGTCTAAAAAGATAACTACGACTAAGGAGTTCCTTGCAGACATTAAAACATGGTTTGTTAAGAACGAAAGGCAGAAATAGGTACGCTCTTGACAAGTCTCATTTCAATGAGGTATATAAGTAGCGACAATATCAGAGAGTACATTATAGAGATGTCTCATCTTACTTCTCAGTTAAGAGCACTTGAACTTGAACTCTTCAAGGACATGTTAGTGCATTTTGTTTTAATATCCTTACCAACACAGTTTAACTAGTTTTAAGGTAACCTACTGTTGTGCAAATTTTAATGTACTCGCAAGTACACGAATCTATTGTAGTATAGATCAATGGTGACGAGTGTCGATCCCACGAGGAGGTGGATTTTAATTGTGTGTAGAATTAATTTTGTAAATGGGTAATTGGATTTGTGGTGGAAATGATTTGGAATATGCTAAAACTTAAATTAAAATGGCGAGAATAAATTCTAAAATTGGAATTGAAATGACGAGAATAAATTGAAGAGAATTCTATTGAAATGACGTACTTGAGTATCTGGATCTATATCAACATGCATCATGGGCTAAATATTCCTTATTAATGCCAATTAAATCATGAGAGGGAAATCCACACCTCATGAACCACGCTCTAATCAATATGGTGCTAAGGGCTTATCGTGTCAAATAATAATAACCTTGTACTAGGGAGCTGGTGAAATCAGGGCGGTATCTAGACAAGATTAGTAATATTTATCGACGAAAAGTCAAATCATCCACAAAAATTAGAGGGGAAGAGAAAGTAAATTTACCAAATAAAGCCCATGACACATGTTGAGACTTTACCTTCAACCCAAGCTTGAAAGAAAATTAGCTACTCATAATTGAATTAGGGGCAAAATGGGAATTTATTAAAATAAGTAGAAAATACAAGATGGAGAAGGAATTACAAAAAAATGGATCCCAAAAATGGATTCAGAGCTATCAAATTAGGGGAGAGAGCCCCTCATTTTATAGATACATGGAGTAAATCATGGCCATCGGATTAAAAACAGTTTGGACGCTCAGGATTGCGCCACGTCATCAGTCAACAGTATGCGGTTTGACCACGCGGATGAACAGTGACACGGTTTGGTTGAAAATAATCCTGTGTGATGCATGTACCGCACTCGAGATTTTTCGTCCACTGATATGCTGCCACATCACCATCAACGGTACATAAGAATTTTAGCCTAACAGAATCGTGACACCTAATCAGTCAATGCCACATCATCGATCAATGCCACGTCATCGATCCGTCTATGTGAACAGTGTCATGAATAGTAACGTAGACAGTACCGTACACGTGAATAGTATCGTACATGTGAATAGTACCGTACATGTGAATAGTGTCATTTTTCCTTTTATGCTCCTCCTAAGGTTTTCGACCGTCCTGAGTTCAAAAGTGATGTCCGTTTTGCCGTCTGATCTCTCGTTTATTGTGAAATGACCATGATGCCCCTAAAGTACATAAAATACTTAATTAAAATAAAACACACGTAATTAAATCACAAGAATGTTAAATACATAAAAGCAAGGGTTGTTAGTAAGACTTGAAATGTAAAATGACGATTTTCTCCTTTATAAATATGCATTTTCTAACACTCAACACACCCCCCAACCAGCTTATTCCTAGTCCCTAGCAAATAAAGCGAAAATAAAATTCAAATTCAAAATGATTTTTTTTTAGAAACCCTCGTGTTTATTCAATCAGATTAATGATAGCAATCAAATAAAAGTATAAGAATTATCTCCAGTCTAAAGTAACATCACACTCACATCAACCATCCACATGAATCAGCCCAGTAGACTTTGTTATAGCTACTTTCAAGAATGACATGTCAAACCCCAAAATCTCACTGGAAGTAGTGACACTCTCACAAAGAAATTAAAACTAATGAAAATAGTCACTCCAATGAATGGTAATTGAGAGAGAAAATAATAAAGAAGTGATATCACATGCTCTCACCAAGATGAAATAAATATGCCCTCAGCTTAGAAATAATACGATCTCAAGTCAAACAAAAATGCTAGTCAACCCACTTTATTTTTTTTTTTTAATTATGCATCACTACATCTTTTTAGCCCATCTAACTAGCTTATACTTCAGACTATAGTTTCCTAAAATCAAGAAGGACTTTTATTAGGACGTAACGTAGGCTAGGGACATGGTTAACAAAGAAGGGATATAAGGAAAACAAAGTGTATGTTTGAGAAAAATACAGAGGAATTTTTTTTTTTTAGGGAGTTGCAAGGTGGATTTCACCTATTATTGTTATTTTTATTCTTTTGAAACAACAATTTTTTTCTTTTTTTTTTTAGCAACAACAAATTTTTTTTTTTTTTTAACTAGGCATAACTTCACTGTACAAAATGTTTATTTACATTTTTCTCAAACATAAATAGGTGATGGAATTTGTAAGATATTGGGTAATACTCCAAATCGGAGTAGGTCAAGATGATAAGTTTAACAAAGAAAAGTTTTTTTTTTAAAGGCCCAAAAGGGTTAATTATGGATACTTGATAAAAGGGATGGCTAGAAATGCTCAAACGGATCAAAGATAGCCTTTCCATCGTCTTTTAGGGCTCTAAATAATCTTCCATATCTACTAGTTAGGTAGCAACACAATTTTTTTTCTTTTTTTTTTAATTTTATTTTATAATTTTTTAAGGGTTAACTCAAAAGAAATCTAGAGATCGTGTATAAAATAATAAACTGCTAAGCTGTATAAAGAGTGGGCAAAAGGGTTACTCTCCAAGAAAAATAATAGGCTCAAAAACTCACTTGGTACTTATTATGACATGTTCATTCCTTCAAGCAACTCATATTTGTCTCTGACATCAACATGTAGCGTAGCAAACATAATGTAACATCACTTAAGACCAAAGATAACACAAATACTAAAATTTGAAATTAATTATGTCATCCAATGTTAAAACAAATCACACATTTTTTTTTCTTTTTAAACAACATTCTATCCCCCAACCTATTCTAAGCATGAAAGGAAAATATGCATGCAGAAATGTGAATATGATGCAGAAAAACTAATTAGAAAAGTTATACTTAAAATGATAGAAAAAGAAAATGATTTTTTTTTTTAACTAAGAAGCTACGTTTCTAGAGACACTAAAGAAAAATGTATATTTATAAAGGAGAAAGAAGAATAAAAATGAACATCAAAACTTAATAAAGAATTTTTTTTTTGAATTTTTTTTTCAAACGATGAAGATGCGTTTTTAGAGGCACTACACTCCATATTCAGCCATCTTCAACACAAAAAGTTAGCAACAATTAGTTTCTACAACAAAAAATCAGTAAAAACTTAACCAAGATTCCACAATTGTCAACTATTCCCTCCCCCCAACCAGAACGAAACATTGTCCTCAATGTTTTAAAGGAAAGAAGTAGAGTTTAGAAGACATCACCCGGGTGGTGCAACACAGAAGAAAATATTTATAGGCAGAGAGTTAAATCTAATTTGTACTTCTTACTGCGGCTACTGTTACCATCGTTATTTGGACGCTCCAACACAAAGGTCCATGGGTCCGGCTCCGGTTTATAAGCTTGTAACAGATCAAATAGCTCATTAGCAGTGTGAGTACAAATAAAAAGTTTTTTTTGCATTAGAGGGAATGAAATAGTTTTTTATTGCATGGTTAAGAAATGCGATAAAGCCATCATAAAAGTTATTGACATTTAACAAACCGATGGATTTCTGGTGGATGTGCAGATGGGCCCAAGATGCTAGTGTGATAAGTGCCTCTAGTGTTGCAAGATCTCCTGGAAGGAAAATAAAAGCATCAGCATGATTAAGTATTTTAGTTTTTCTTTCTTGCATACCTGAGATGACTAACTCTTCTCCAGTCGATGAGTCAGACAAACTGCCCAAAGGTTTTAGGACTCTTGGGATGATGCCTAACACTTGACTTCCTCTGACAAAAGCTGCTTCTGAGACCATTTTTGATAACCCTCGATTACCTCCTCCACATACCAAGTGTAATTTTCTCGCTGCTATGCTTCGACCAAGATCTATGGCTGCCTCAACGAACTCTTTATGTTTGCCATAGTTAAATCCAGAAAGCACACAAATGTTCTTGAATTGTCTATTGGGAGTAGCTGCCATTGAGATACTTCTCAAAAAATAATTTGTGAGTGCTTGACAAAAAAAAATCACATTTAAGAGTCTTGGTGACAGTGGGTCATAGTTGTGTATGAGGTAACATGTCAGTGTCAAATAACGCGTAAAGCACGTGGCTCGCAAGTAAAAAAGAAAACAGTAAAAAGGAAAAAGCAAACAGTAATAAGAAAAAAAGAAAACAGTAATAAAATTATTAAAGACAATAATGCACACAATAAAACAATAGTGAAATAAAATAACAGTAAAGTAAAAGGATATTTACAGGTAGTTGCGATTGTGGCTCACATCTTCCTCTGGTTTTACGTCCAGAAACGGCTTGAACGCCCTCTATGGGTGGAGGATAGGCTTCCTATCCAGTTTTCTTATAAACTGGCAAACAGGGTTGTTTATAGTCAGATTCCCGAGACTATATCGTGCATGCTCTTTCTGGAATAATGGCCATAACTAGAGAATCGCTCCTTGCACGTATCCACTGGGATGCGTTTCAAGAGACAGAAGGATATCATCCAATGACTCCTTATTCAAGCCATCCCTAATGAATTGAATCTTATCTTCCCTGTTATCAGACACCATTCCTAAAGAACATGGGTTTTTATTGCAACTCATTATGGCACACTTATGACAAGCAATAGAAATTCTTCGAGCTCGTCGTTTTCTTGCATAATTTCCTTTACCACAACCAGGCATGTATGCAATAAATTTTGGAGGTAACTCACCTGCCGATCGTACTTTAGCCTCGATTAACCAACGGATGTCAGCAGGTATGTTATTTCTCATGAGCAATCGCATGCGTTCGGACCGAGCTTTATAGATCGTAAGGAGGGCATTTTGAGGAAGTAAAGGGAATCGCTTGTGAAGCTTCGCTAGAGTCTCGTTTCTGTCCATACCTTCGCCTCAGAATATCAGTTATTATGGGAAACTGAAGTAACCGACTTAATTGTCACGGAGTACCATTATCCGCCACTTCACCGGGGTAATAAACTAAAGCACACAAACAGAAAAACAAATTAAAACACACAAAGAAAATTAAACTCATTCTCTTATTGAATTTACCTCAAGCTCCAACTGGATGTCGTAAACACTTATCTCAATATCTCTGAGTTGGCTTTCTAGATTCTCAACATAGGCTACTAACTCTGGTGGTTGTAGAGCCCAAATGCGATGTGTTTTACAAAATTGAATCTGCCTTTTGAGATGAGTTTTGACACGTTGAAGTGGTTTAAGAATGTTCAGGAGGAACGGTCTAAGTAAGGTACTCATGATTAAAAATGATAAGAGAAAAATTAATAGTTAAACAAAAACACTTATGCAAAAATAATTTTAATTAGCAAAAGAATAATATAAAGAAAGAAAAAAAATCAAATCACCAAAAAGGAAAAAAAAATCAATTCAAATTTGGTGGGTCACTCAAATTTATTTCGGTGTCTTCTCCATGTGGTTGGTATTCTAGATATGGCTTTAATATTTGACTATTAACTTTAAACGTGACATCGTTCTTTGGGTCCTTAATTTTAATTGCCCCATGTAGAAAAATAGTATGAACAGTAAAGGGACCAGACCA
Organism: Citrus x clementina; assembly: GCF_000493195.1. Lineage (NCBI taxonomy): Eukaryota > Viridiplantae > Streptophyta > Magnoliopsida > Sapindales > Rutaceae > Citrus > Citrus x clementina. The sequence continues at coordinate 18,432,450 of NW_006262339.1, read as the reverse complement.
TCGAGAGCGTAACTTACCTGGGAATAAGTGCAAGCGAGAATTGAATAAAAGCACTTTCTGATCTAGAGTGAAAGATTTTCTCATAATTTGCTTGTCATGAAAGACTTTCATTCGTTGCTTGTAAATCTTGGCATTTTCGTATGCGTCATTACGAATTTCTTCAAGTTCTGCCAGTTGTAATCTTCTTTCTGAGCTGGCTTGCTGCATGTCAAAGTTGAATTTCTTGATAGCCCAATATGCACGATACTCGAGTTCCACAGGTAGGTGGCAAGCTTTTTCATACACTAGCCTGTAGGGTGACATCCCAATCGGGGTCTTGAAAGCTGTTCTATATGCCCATAATGCATCACCAAGTCTTAATGACCAATCTTTTCTATCTGGCCTCATCGTCTTTTCTAATATGTCCTTTATTTCTCGATTGGAGATCTTAACTTGGCCACTAGTTTGCGGATGATATGGGGTTGCCACTTTGTGTGTGATGGAATACTTTGTCAAAAGAGTTTTGACTGCTTTGTTACAAAAGTGGGCACCACCATCACTGATTATTGTTCGAGGGAATCCAAAGCGTGAAACAATGTTGCTTTTTAAAAATCCTATCACCACCTTGTGATCATTGGTTCTACATGGAATTGTTTCTATCCATTTCGATACGTAGTCAACAGCAACCAATATGTATTGATGGCCAAAAGAAGGGGGAAAGGGACCCATGAAGTTGATACCCCATACATCAAAAATCTCAACCACTAAAATTGGATTTAGTGGCATCATGTTCTTTCGTGTAATGTTCCCCATTCATTGACACCTATCACATGAAGAACAGAAAGTGTAAGCGTCTCAAAATATAGTTGGCCAATAAAAACCACATTATAAAACTTTAGTTGCTGTTTTCTTAGCACTGAAATGGCTTCCACAAGCTTGTTCATGGCAGAATGAAAGAATATTCTGAATTTCATTTTCTGGGACACATCGTCTAACAATTTGATCAGCACAATACTTGAACAAATATGGGTCATCCCAAAAGAAATTCTTTATCTCTGCAAAGAATTTAGCCTTATCTTGCTTGGTCCAATGCTCTGGAAGTTTACCTGTAACAAGATAATTAACTATATCAGCATACCAAGGTAATACTTCCACACTCATTAATTGTTCATCTAGAAATGACTCATTCAATATTAATGGCTCTGTAATTGTGTCAAAATGGAGACGAGAGAGGTGGTCCGCCACAACATTTTCTGTCCCTTTCTTATCTTTGAATTCCAATCAAATTCCTGCAAAAGTAACACCCAACGAATTAGTCTAACTTTTGCATCTTTCTTTGTGAGAAGATATTTAAGAGCAGCATTATCTGTAAATATAATTATTTTACAACCAATGAGATAAGATCGAAATTTCTCTAATGCAAACACTACTGCTAGCATTTCTTTTTCAGTTGTTGAATAGTTCAGCTATGCATCATTCAATGTCATACTAGCATAGTAAATAACGTGGGGAATTCGATCAACTCTTTGTCCTAATACTGCTCCTACTGCATAATCAGATGCACTGCATAATCAGATGCATCACACATGAGCTCAAATGGTAAGCTCCAGTTTGGGGGCTGAATGATGGGTGATGATGTCAACAACTGCTTTAGTGTTTTAAATGCCATAAGACATGAATCATCAAAGATAAAAGGTACATCCTTAGCAAGTAAATTACATAAGGGTCTAGAAATTTTGCTAAAATCTTTAATGAAACGTCTATAGAAACCAGCATGCCTAAGGAAAGATCTTACTTCTCTGACTGTTTTGGGTGGAGGAAGATTAGAAATGAGATCCACCTTGGCTTTGTCAACCTCAATACCTTTGCTTAAAATGATGTGACCGAGAACAATACCTTGTTTTACCATAAAATAGCATTTCTCCCAATTTAAGACCAAGTTCTTCTCGATACATCTCTGCAGAACTAGTGTTAGATGATGTAAACATTGATCAAACAAATCACCAAAGACAGAAAAGTCATCCATAAAGACTTCAAGGAATCGTTCAACCATATCAGAAAAAATGCTTAACATGCATCGTTGAAATGTAGCAGGTGCATTACATAATCCAAATGACATTTTCCTATATGCAAATGTGCCAAAAGGGCAAGTGAAAGTGGTCTTCTCTTGATCTTTTGGTGCTATAGGGATCTGATTGTATTCTGAGTAGCCATTTAGAAAGTAATAAAATTCATGATCTGCTAATCTATCAAACATTTGATCAATAAATGGTAAAGGAAAATGGTCTTTACGTGTGACAGAATTCAATTTTCTATAATCAATATATACATGCCATCCTGTAGTCACTCTAGTGGGTATCAATTCATTATCAGCATTCGTAACTACTGTGACTCCTGACTTTTTGGGGAAAACTTGTACAGGACTGACCCATGAACTATCATAAATTGGGTAAATGATATTTGCATCTAATAGCTTAAGGACTTCAGTTCTAACAACTTCTTTCATATTAGGATTTAACTGACGTTGCATTTTCCTAGTAGATTTAGCATTTTCGTCAAGGTGAATATAATGCATGCAGTCTACTGGGTTTATACCTTTTATGTATGCTATGGTCCATTCTAATGCCTTTTGTACTTTTTCAAAACATCCAACAACTTACCTTTTTGTTCATCATTTAGGGATGATGAAATGATTACCGGTAGAGTACTTTCTTCTCCCAAAAACGTATATTCCAATGTGTTGGGTAATGGTTTGAGCTCGAGTTTCGGTGGTGATTCTGATGATGGGATGAGTTTCTTCTCTGATGGTGCTAGTTGTTCAACTCTTGTCTTCCATTTATTAGTGTCCATGGATGGTGCTGAGTCAAGCAGTGCGTTGACCTCATCAACTGATCTGTCAATATCAAAATCCAAACCAAAGTGAGTTAAACATGTTTGTAAAGGATCATCACTAAGGTTTGAAACAAAAGTATCATCAACTAGTGCCTCTATTAAATCCACATCAACAATTCCATCATCTGCACTGTGAGGTTGTTTGGCAATGTTGAAGATGTTTAGCTCCATAGTCATGTTGCCGAAGGACAACTGCATATTTCCAGTCCTGCATTGAATGTGAGCATCCGCAGTTGCCAAGAAAGGTCGGCCTAGAATAATGGGGATGTGCTTCCTTGAATCCTGTATTGGTTGAGTGTCAATTACAATGAAATCAACAGAAAAATAAAACTTGTCTACCTGGATAAGTACATCCTCCACAATACCACGAGGTATTTTCGTGGACCGATCTGCAAGTTGTAACACCACTGGAGTTGGGTGTAATTCTCCCAATCCAAGTTTCACGAAAACATAGTAAAGCAACAAATTTACACTAGCTCCTAAATCCAACAAAGTATTCTCAATTGTATGGTTCCCTATACTACATGAGATAGTGGGGGAACCTGGGTCTTTGCATTTTAGAGAAATTTTGTGTTGGAGTATAAAACTAACGTTTTCTATTAAAAATGTCTTCTTTTGAACATGCATATTTCTCTTTTTAGTACAAAGGTCTTTAAGAAACTTGGCATAAGATGGAACTTACTTTATAGCATTAAGTAAAGGGATGTTAACACTTACCTGTTTGAAGATTTCAAGAATCTCACCTGTGGATTTTCCCTTCTTTCCTTTCGCTAACCTTTGAGGAAATGGAGCTTTAGGAACATATTCTCGTGGGTTGGTATCTTCTTTTTCCTCCGGTGATGAGTCATCAACAATTACAGGTACAATTTGATTTACTTTTGTCACCGGCATTTCCACTTTATTGTCGACTTCCTTTCCTTTTCGCAATGTCATTACTGCTTTGACCTCTCCATGCTGCTGTGGTGAACTGGTACTTGCTTCATATACTCCTTTAGGATTAAGCACTGGTTGACTTGGAAACTTGTCTTTCTCAACAGTCATTGCCAAGGTCAGAACTGAAGAAGTAAGTTGTCCCACCATCTTCTCGAGGCTTGAAACTGATTGAGCTTGTGAGTTAAAGCCTGCTCTCAATTCATTTCGTAGTCCATCAATGGTGCGATTCTGTTGCTCAATCGTGGAGTGAGTAAGATTCTTGAGATTCTGAAATGAATCCTCCCATGGTCTGGGTTGAAAATAGTTCTGGTTCTGATTGTATGGTCTAAATGGTGGTTGAGAGGCTTGAGGAATTTGAGAAATTTGTTGCATTGGTGGAGCTGGAGTTACTGGTCCATTCTGTTGGAATCCTTGAGACCATGAAAAATTGGGGTGGTCTCTCCTTCCAGGATTATATGTGTTGGAGTATGGGTTGTAATTTGATGGTTTTCTCATTACACCTATGGCATTGGCTTGATCTGGATATGAGTCAGGGTCATGTGGCTCTGTTGATTTAGCAATCGATAACGATGCTATTTGTCGAGAGAGACCTTTAATTATTGTTTTGACTTCTTTAATTTCTGAATTGGATTCGCCAATGTGAACCTCATTTACTCCCTTAATTCTTCTAGTATTCCTGAGTGACTGACTCCATTGTTGGGAATTATCCGTTTGTCGCTAGAAGAATTCTCAAATCTCTGATGCACTTTTTGACATTATCTCTCCTCCACTTGTTGTCATTAGCCATTCTTGCACATTCGGCAGTAATCCCTCCAAAAAGTATTGGCATTGGTGCCATTTCTCGTACCCATGATGTGGACACTTCAAGAGTAGCCCATTGAATCGCTCCCATGTTTCAAAAAATTGTTCGTCCTCTCTCTGGGTAAACTCCGAGATTTCCCTGCGAATAGCATTGGTTTTATGCACTGGGAAATATTTATTCAAAAATTTAGTTACCATTTGTTCCCATGATGTAATGCTATTAGCAGGCAATGTATTAAGCCATGAACGAGCTCTATCCTTTAAAGAAAATGGGAATAGTCTAAGTTTAACATCATCATCTGAAAAATTCTCATATTTAAATGTTTGACAAATAGCATGAAAATCATTCAAATGATTATATGGGTCCTCATTTTCTAAATAATGCATAAGAGATAACAACATTCAAAGAAACATTTTGAAGAAAATCATCCATTGTCATATCCAGTAAAAAATATCATCAAAATTACCAATAAAATGAGGAGACAATATGAACTTTGATAATCTTTCTTTATCATTTTTTTCCTTAAATTAAAAATATAAACAATGGCAAAACTGTAAGTAAGGCTTAACTCTCGTGTTTGGTATTGCCCACGACTGGTGGTCGTGATTGGGACTGGAGGGTGTTGGATCTGCAAGATATGGTGGCTGGGAGCATGCTAATGTCAGTGGTGACAATCAATTTGCGGTGGCAGAAGTGTTTGTGCTGCAAGTTTGGTTCGGTTGCAACGATTCTAGCTACTAATCAAACCAAGTGGTACAGGAATATTCACCTGTTGTCCATCGACTACGCCTTTCGGCCTGACCTTAGGCCCTGACTCACCCTCCGTGGACGAACCTTGCGGAGGAACCCTTGGGTTTTCGGGGCATTGGATTCTCACCAATGTTTGCCTTACTCAAGTTGACATTCTCGCTGATTTGATTAGTGAGACTTACTAATGTTGGTGGTGACTTGGTTCAACAGTGGTAAATTTGAAAATGGCAGGGGGGGTAAGTGGTGGAGCGTGCGAGTTTGGGTTGTTCACACAATTGCTACACGACTGATCAAAGGTAGAGGTTGGTCAGGTTCGGTTAGTGGTTGATGTTGATTTTGGTGGAGGATTGACAGCTGAGCTGGCAGTGCCCAAAGGAATGATAGCTGAGCTAGCAATAGTAGTGGCTAGGTTTGATTTGGGGAATTTTCTTTTTTCTTTTTTTTTTGGTGGTGGATTCGAAGGGATGGATGTGGGTAGCCTAGAAAGATGTCCAATTAGCATAGAACTGCCTTAATACCCACTGACTAAGTGGGGTAGCGGTAGCGAATTGATAGTGCAGGAAACACTAGATATCATTCTTGCACCGAACCAAATCAACGTCATTAGCTTGTGCTCTAATTGAAGCGTGATTATATCTCATTCTAATCCAAATGAATAAATGATATTTTTAACAACGCTTTAAGCGAGATTAGATGATTTTCTAATTCAAATGACTCTATAAGAGATATTTTTTTATAGATAACCCCAAATGAAATTATTAAAGAGAGATTTTTTTATTAATCAAAAGGTTATGAAAATAATAACAAGACCTTCATATTCATAATAGAGTAAACCTACTTCCTTAAGTTAACTTGAAAAGGAAACTAAATTAAAATTATAATAGAAATAAAAGATTAAAATACATATTATAATTGGCTCTAATAAAAATAGAAAATATTAAAAATATCTAAAATAATAAATTCTGAAATCCTAAAATAACTTCCTACATCATGTAATTTTTCTTTTTATAATTAATAAATTTCCCTCAAGCCATCGAGGTTTGTCTTAATAAAAAAGTATTTAGAGTATAAATAACTTTACCATTGCTTAGAATAAAAATTCTTGGAGCAACCGAACTTTTTTGAAAGCGTAAATTGGGAATTGTTTTCCTTATTTTCTCGATTTTTTCCCCCATCTTTCATAAATTGGCTCACAATTTGAATTACAAGGACCATATTTTTTCCCTTGACAACCATTTTTCTTTATACCCAACGACCTCTAGAGTATGCAACTTCTATGGGGTGCAATTCATGTAGCAGATTGAACCAAGTCGTCTAGTAACTATTAGAAAATGTCTTATTTTTCAACAAAAATTTCATATGATATTTTGTTTTTTAGTAGGGTTCTTATTTAAGGAATAAATAATTTTTCTTTCGAGACTTGACTTATTTAAGAAGGAACAAAACTACTATAAGAAAAAGAATACTTCTCCTTCAAGAAGTAATCATTATATATAAGGAGTTTAGGTTTATTTATTTCTGTAACACAGCCATCAGTTTTTTGTAAATAAACAATTTCTAATGTTAAAGAAATGGTTGGTTTGTTTTGAGATTGAGTATTATTAAGACTTTGGGTGTGAGAAAAATGCTTGAGTGACTGTAATAGTTTTTCACATATTTAATTTTTCTATGTAAATTTTTCTGTTGAGTGATTGTTTTTATTCATTATTTATTTTTTATTATTTATTTAATATTTTTTCTTACAAGATCTTGGATAGAATTAAAATTCTCCAGCGATAACTACTAAGAATAAGACAATGAATTTGTACAATGTGATTTCAGAAATTATTTTTCACGTTGATACATTCACATGCGATGTTAATTGCGAGAAATGACCAACACAATAATCTTTCTTTTTTGTTTTGATTTGTTTTATTTTTCTCCCTTCACATAACAACCGCTCAAGTCTATTCAAAAGTCCAAGAAAAATTTCCACGTATAAAACAAAAAAGCCGATAATGCAAGATGACAATTCGTACGTAATGATAGATTGATAGATCAGTGTGGCTCCCCGTGAAAAGGAGATAATGCTAGCTGTTAGATGATTGTGTTTGTGTTTTCTGAATAATAAAGGCGCCATCGGACTCTGTGGTGTAGATTCAATGAGCTATTTCATCATGCTTTTCTTATTTCAGTTATTTACATTTAATACCAGAATTGATTTGGATGAGAACGACTTCAGAGAATCATTAGTTTGTATGATGGTCCCACACCCAAAATATACGCATCAGCAGTGCAACGTAGAAATGATAGACATTACAAATATACAGAGTCGGAGTGGGGTTCCAAGTGGTGAAAGGATTGATATCAGTTACACAACCCCAAGTGTTGAAATTTAAAGATTGACTAAACAAGCCAACCAACCCCCGCATATCTTAATTCTGGGTAACGCAAACCGTTTGCCCACCCTATGGGTTAAATGGACCACTGATTTTCGATGTACTGAGAAGTCTCTTATAGTCCCAGTTTGAATTTCATTTCCTTACTTACCTATCTACTTCATGCACTGTAAGGAAACATTATTTTATATTGCATCAGCTATTGGTAAGCCATTACAAATTGACCAAGCTACTGTCTCTTTAGCTCACCCTTCTGTAGCTAGGGTGTTAGTGGAGTATGATGTCACTCAACCTCCGTTACCACGGATACAAATTGGTGTGGGAGATTTTGAATTTTGGTAGAGTGTAATTTTTGAGAAAATCCCACTCTAGTGTGCTTCCTGCAAGCACCTTGGCCATACCATTGAGACGTGTTACGTGGCCAATCCGGGACTCAGTCCCCAGCGGCCTAGTGGGAATTGGCAGACCAAAATAGATAATAAGAAGTCAAAAGTTCTGCCCTCTGATACTCCCCAACCCTTGGATACTCCACAACCTGAGCCGTCCATCACTAAGCAGATTGTAGATGCGGGGTCTTCGATTGTACATACGGAGAACTGAGCTAACGCTACAAATTCTACCTCCATTCAGGAGCCGATTGGCCAGGATGTCATGACTCATGATTCTAGGATCCAAGAACCAGGTGAGTATAATACACATCTTCATCGAGCATCCAACATAAATTTTAGGCTTTACAATTCTCATATTGATAATGATGATTGTTTTGACGATCAATTGGCAAATAATACCATTTTCTGTCTGCTCCTGAGAATTCTAAGAGAATTGACTCTAACCCTGATTTTAGCGTTGTCAGTCATTCAAAAAAGGGCATTAAATTACTTGCCGGCCCCAAGTATCGTAAGAGATATTATCACCGTCTGCATTAGTCTTTTTCTTCTTATGTTAGGCTATGCCTAAATCATTTCGTTTACTGTTATATTTATTTCCCTTGATTGGAGGTTTTGGATTATGTCTCCCTCCTCGTGTATTTTCATTATCTGTTCTAAATGACAGGTAGGGGGCCCACCTAACCCCCCACCATAGAGTGGTATTGATTTAAAAAAAAACCGTTTGCCCACCCTTAGTTTTTTTTTTTTTAATGAGGGCAAAAATATTATCCACTCTTTAGCCTTTCAGCAATCTATCTTAATTTAACTGGCAACAGCTATAATATTAGCTAAACAATATAGGCGGGGGGTTGCTAGCCTTTGCAAGACTGCATTATATTAAACAATATAGTTCATTTTTATATATTCCTTTAGTTACAAATAATTGGTATCAATAACTAAGAGAAACAAAATTCACTATTTAAAAATAAACGCCAACAAAATTTTATAAGTCATAAAAATTAATGAATATCAAGTAATTAATTTCTACCAAAACAAAAATCCTAATGAATATCAAGAAAAAAAATCATTATATATAGAAAGTATGAAATAGAGATAATGATATGCTAAGAAAGGCCAAAAAATGAATTTAAAAGAGAGTAAAATTGAGTCTTTAGTTTATAGTATATGACAGTAGAGAGAACACACAATTGTAAAGTAGAGAGACAGAAAGAGATTAGTGAAGGTTAATTTTGAAATTTTAAATTTTAAATAATAAATTTATTTTTAAAATCAATGTAAAGAGGAATTTAAAGAGGAATTTGGTGAGTTAGCATAACCTCGCCCTAAAAAAATAGTGAAAATATTAACATAAACTTACGACGATAATTATACCCCCACATCTCATCAGAGTGATTTAAAGTCCATTTTACCCTTAGTAATTAATCATTTTTTCGTTTTTACCATAATAAATATCGAATAGTGTGCTAAATAATTATAATAAATTTATAGCCACAGAAATTGAAGTTTTATCATATATTTTTCACAGACGCATTCAAGACAATATTCTCGATATCTTTTAGTTCGATGGTGGCAGTTGCCCCTTTAATCTACTTGTCATGTAACACTCGAATTGCTTTGACGAATAGTGCTTTTTTCTTGTTTGGTTATCCCTCTCTCTCACAAACGTGTTTATTTTTCTTGTAAAGTCTTACAAACAATAAAAACAATCACTCAAGTCTGTTCAAAAGTCTAATGTATTCCAAGTATCATAAGCCAGAGGGTCCACTAAATAAATAACTATTTATGAGAACAATCTTTCAATCTACATTGATCAGACTTTGGCATGACGACAATTCGTCAAAATTAAGGGGTGCTGCCAAATCTCACAAGATCATGTTGTCGTGTGTTTGCTTTCCCTGCAGAATAGAATGATACGGCACCGACAGATTCTGTGTTACGGATTTTAAAGGAATTTCATCTGGCGTTTCTTAATACAATCGTTCGCTATGAGAGCGACATTTTTGATGGCCCCCACTCTAAACATATACAACAATAATTTCACGTGTGAATGTATGAAATCATATAGCGTTTTATTTTTTTTTTATATAAGCTGCCTGTGCCTCATTTTCTTCTTAGCACTGCTATTTCAATAGCCACATGTCAGGACGACAGAAAATAATATTATTGCCTGCACCCTAGCAATTTACAGTGACACTATAACACATCAAAACCACACATTGTTTATGAAAAGAATTGTCGTTTTCGTGGTCAGCTTGTGTAGAAAAAGTAAATATGAGAATTAACTGCAATACTCTATTCAAATAGAATTTTACACTATATATAAAAGTCGTATCATGCTCTAAAAGATAAAAGGAACGAATATATATCTCACAACTACAAAGATATTTACACAATTAGAGGCCGCATCGTTGACTTAATCGTGTGCATGATATTCTAAGAACCATTTGGGATGCATCCGGTCTAATGTTTGAGTTATGTTCACGATCAAATTCATTATTTGTAAAATCTCCAATATCTGGAATTTCCCTCAAACAATCTTCGCGTAGACCCTTGCTAATGCAGCGCATTTCGTAATATTTTCTTCAAACTGATTTGGAAAGGAAGGATTTGTTGACTTGTCAGGTTGATGCCATTTTAATTTTTTTTTTTTCTAAACACTTACATTGTAACACATTTTCCAGTAAAACGATAAAAAAACAAGAGACGTTAAAGCTAAAGAAGTCAAAGGCAGGGGTGGGCAAGGTAGGTGTGAACAGAAAAATTAGGGAACAAAATGAATCAAACCGAGTTGGCAGGTCAGATCGGTTTGAAAATCAGGAAAAATATCCATTAGTTTAGTTAATTAAATAAAAAACTGACCTAAAAACTGAGTAACAAGTAAAAATAAAGATTTTAAAACTTAAAAAGTGAAGAAAAAAGGGAACCGAATCCGAATAGTATCCATTTCAGTTTGGTTTAGTTAGGTTCACAATTTTCATTAAATTTATTCAGTTCAGCTCAGTTCAGCAAAAAATAAAACCAAATCCAACTATGCCCACCCCTAGTAAAAGGAATAGCTCAAGGGAGACAAGTTTGGAATAACTAATTACATAGCCACCTAGATTTGTAGAAGTAATCTTGTACAAACTGAATTAGCAGCTTCAATAATAATGATATATTCACTTAGTTATGATATTTAATCGTGATGCTCATTAATGTGTGATCAATCAATTATTTCTGTGTATATAGTAGCAACTAATTTTATTTTTAGTTTTGAATATATGATTTTTTACTAATTAATTAATAGATGGTACATAAAGTGCCACCTCATTGAATATCTCACGAGAATAAACATGATACTACTCTTCGATGAATAATCCTCAAAACATCTACTTGCCAAGAACATGTACTTTATCTTGTTATCCATATTTCATTTAGCTGAGTGCCTGAGGATTAGTGGACAACCAAAATTGATCGACTTTAGTTCAACTGGCTAATTTCGCGGGAGCAAGCGTGGGTTGTTGGCGCAGATCTCAAACTAAATACCGTAGATTAGAGGTGGCTGACGGGCCGTGCCGTGCCAGCCCAGGCCCATCAAAGGAAGCCCACACGTGCTTGTGCTCATGCTGTGTCATGCCCATTATGCGTTTCGTGCCGTGCCGTGTTTAATTTTTTTTACTTAGGCCCGGCCCACCACACGTGTCGTGCTCACTCGTGTTGTGCCCACACGTGTCGTGCCGCGCCGTGCCTAAGAAAAAAAGTTTACTAAACTTTTTTTTTTTTAAGAGCACATGTCAAGTTGGTGTCTCATTTTTTTCAAGCTTTTGTACTTTTTCGGATTCATATGTCTTTATTCAAATTTAATAGAATAAAGAATTCAAAACTCGAGTTCATATTCAATAATAATAAATTAAGAATAATAAAAGAATGTAATATTAATTACTAAGTTTGACTCTATATTATAATTCTTTTTTAGTACTTAATAACAACAACAATAATAATTGTTTTTAAGGGTTAACTTAATTGTTAACTTGAAATTACGTAGAGTCATATATCATAGTTTATAATAATATTAATACACATTTATAAAATCATGATATCACTTATTTATTTAATAAATTATAAACAAAAATCAAATTTTTTTTTGGAAACTAAGAATTAAATAAATTTAAAAAACTTGAACTAATAAAATATATTAAATGATTCAATTTCAAGTTATTTATAAAATCATAAAATTTTAAATTTACTTACATTAAAAAATGAAACGTGCTTATTGCGTGTTTTTTTGTGCGCCGTGCTTTGGCCCATCTCTAATCGTGCGGTGCTTTTAAGGCCCACGTGCCTAAAATTTAAGCCCGACATAGCCCGCGTGCGTGACGTGCCGTGCCGTGTGCTCTACCGAAACGTACTAGTGCCGTGTCGTGCCCGTGCGGTGCCTCATGCCATCCAGCCCATTGGCCACCTCTACCGTAGATAAGCTACCTATTGACTTTTGACTCAATATATAGTTAATTAACTAGCAAGAAATCTCTTAGACAATGATATAAAATTATGTCAACTACGGAGAAGCACATAGTTGAATTAGATAAAGAGCAATTTGTTTGTTTGGTGCAATTCCGCGATTGAAATAACTTACAATTAAGTAAGGATCGCAGTCCAATTGATACATGGTAAAGTTTTAGTTGATTCCTTATTGTTTGCAGAAAGAAACTCAAAGATCAACAACTTTTAGAATGGACAACTTAAGTCCTTTAAAATTTGAATCTATTTCATTTCCTTCAGTAATGAATTTCACCATTAAAAAATTGTAAAAACGTTAACATAAATATAAAGTGATAATTATTCCCCCATATCTCATATTAGTGATTTTAAGGTCCATTCTACCCTTGTTAATTAATAATTTTGTCTTTTTCACCATGCTAAAAATCTAACAGATTGCTAAATAATTAAAATAGATGTATAGCCACAAAACTTGATAATTTATCATATATTTTTCATATGCGAATTCAACGCAATATTCATGATATTTTTAGTTCGTTGGTAGGGAGTTAATCAATTAAATTAATTAATTAAGGGATTGTTACCTGCCCTATCTACTGTTTAGTCTATTATACGTGTTAAAAATCCAAGACTTGAAGAATCATCCATTATCGACGTAAATTAATACTAGCAACGAGAAAAACATGATAAAAAGCTGCTGAAATCTGCACTGTTAAGAATAAATCATGATGTCCATGTCAGCAGCTGAGTCAGCAAGCTTGTTGACTTATTGACCACATTAGCAATTAGTTACACGTGCAAAACAGCTCTTAGAGTTTGTTAATGTTTCCCGCCAACAGTTTGTTATAAGTTGTTGAGATTATTCACATGCGTTGATTGCTGTAGAATCTTCTAGACATGTGTATATAAAGCTTTGTAATTCTTCATTTCAGTTTAAGGGATTAATAAAATGAATTCAATCTGATATATTTTCTCTCTGAAGCTTTAGAATTTTCCTTTCAACCAAACACTTTATTTTCTTTAACTTGGTATTAGAGCCACTCTGTTTACAAGTGATGGCTTCTTCAAGCTCGAATCCTTCAACTCATGTTTCTTCTAGAACATCCTTTACCTTTACCACACCAATCAAACTTGATCGCACAAATTATACGATTTGGAAACAACAAGTACTCTCTTCAATTCGTGGAAATGGTCTTGAGAACTACATCGATGAATCTAGGCTCTATCCAGATCAATTTCTTCCTAATAAATTTGGATCTAGTGAAGCAAGTGGACAAGGTCGTGAGAATCCAGATTATGTTGCATGGAAACGTCAAGATCAGCTTCTACTCGGCTGGATCATGTCCTCGATGAGTCTTGAGATTCTTAGTCTTGTGGTAAGCTCACAAACTTCTCTTCAGCTATGGAAGAATCTGGAAAAACAATTTGGATCAGAATCAATAGCTAAGAAAGTTCATCTTAAAATGCTTCTTAGTAACCTAAGAAAAGGATCCTTGTCTATGACTGAATATTTCACAAAACTTAGAACAATTTTTGATAGTCTTGCTTTAGCTGGAAATCCTCTAAGTAACACTGATCTAATCACTCATCTTATCACTGGATTAGATCATTCCTACTATCATGTTATTGTTTACATTGAAGCAAATATGTTGACCATGGATCTGAGTGAAGCCTATGCTATGTTATTGACACATGAGGCTAGACTTGAAAACAGTAAGAATGTTGATACTAAAGAGGCTAAAAGCAATTATATGGCTAACGTAGCTCAGACTGGGATTTTTCAAAAGAAAGGCAATGGTAATAATCAGAATAATTGGAATAAAAATGGAGGTGGTAACTGGAATCAAAATTTTGCTGGTAGAGGTGGAGGATATCAAGGTCAAAGAAGAGGTAACTGGAATCAAAATTTTAATACTGGTAGAGGCTTTGCTGGTGGTTTTAATACTAGTGGAAATTTTAATAATGGAGGCTTTGCTGGTAACTTTAACAATGGGAATGCTAATGCTGGTGGCTTTGGCAGATGTGGTTTTGGTGGTAATAGAAACAACTTTGCTCAGGGAGGAGTTATGTGTCAGATTTGCTTTAGGTATAACCATACTGCTGCTGAGTGTAGAGACAAGTTTAACATAAACTTTGCTCCAAGTTTTCCAGTTCAAGGCTATCATCCAAATCAGGGACCAAAGTCAGCTTATATGGCTACATCTGAGGGAGTTATTGATCAAGGCTAGTATCTTGACAGTGGAGCTACCCATTACCTTACCAGCTCAGTTCAGAACTTAACTAATGGTAAGATTTATTTTGGCACCAATTCTCTACTTGTAGGAAATAGCCAAGGTCTTCAAATCACACATATTGGTAATGCATGTTTGTATACTTCTTTTGGTTCATGCATTCAGCTTCATGATATCCTATGTGTTCCCAAAATTACCAAAAATCTTATAAGTATTTCTAAGCTTCTTTCTGATAGTGACATTACAATTAAGTTTTCGTTTGATGCCTGTTTTCTAAAGGACAAGGTGAAGCGAACACTGCTGGCTTAGGGGATTGTTGAAGGAGGGCTATATAAGTTGCTGTCATATGAAGAATCATTTCCTTTTTTTGATACCTCAGTTTTCCAACCAAGTTCTATGGTGTCAGTCTTTTCTTCTCATCAAACTTGTGTTGATCCTTTGTCTATGAAAATAAAGTCTGGTTTTTCAGTAAGCTTTCATGCTTCAAGTAATGTTTCAGTCAGTCTTTTAAATAATAAACTTGGTCATCCAAGCAAGCATGTTGTTCAAACTCTCTTGAGAAACAGTTGTATAAACATTACTTGTAATAATAAGCAAAAGCTTGAATTCTGTAATGCCTGTCAACTTGGTGAACTATATCAATTTCATTTTTCAACAACCGAAATCAAATAAAAACATCCTCTTGAATTAATCCATACTGATCTTTGGGGACTAGCCTCTGTACTTTCTATGGAAGGCTATAAGTATTACATTTCTTTTGTTAATGACTACACTAGGTATTGCTGGATCTTTCCTCTTGTGCTAAAATCAGATGCCTTAGGTACCTTCAAAAACTTCAAAAACCTGGTAGAAAAATAATTCAATTTACCTATCAAAGCATTACAATCTGACATGGGGGGGAGAGTTCAAAGCTTTTACCTCTTTTCTTCACCAATAGGGTATCCAATTTAGGCATAACTGCCCTCATACACATCATCAAAATGGTGTGGTTGAGAGGAACCATAGGCACATTGTTAAAACAGGGTTAAACCTCCTTGCTCAAGCCCAAATGCATGTTTCTTTCTGGTGGGAGGCTTTTCACACAGCTTCTTATCTCATTAACCGAATGCCAACCACAGTTCTAAACAATCAGTCACCTTATCAAAAGTTGTTTCAACAATTACCAAATTATGATTTCCTCAGAGTGTTTGGCAGTGCTTGTTATCCTTTGCTTAGACCATATAATCAACACAAACTTGACTCTCATTCTCAAAAGTGTTTGTTTATAGGTTATAGTCCTCTTCATAAGGGTTACAAATGTCTGGATAAAACAGGGACAATGTTTATTGCCATTAATGTTACATTCAATGAATATGAATTTCCTTATTCTGAATTGTTTCTCTCTTCTGATTCTTCATTAGAGTCAATTCAAATTTCTTCTCCTTCATTATGTATTCTTTATGACAGTAACTCAACATAGCAGTCTCCAACATCATCATCAGTTCCAGCAGTGCCACCAACTCCAAACTCCCTTTCCTTACTACAAATAAACACTCCTCTTTCACCACTCTCTTCAAATGCTCATTCTCATACATCTATCCAAAATTCATCAGTAGCCTCTCCTCAACCATCCTTACCAATAGTTCCTACTCATCCAAT
The DNA here is from genome assembly GCF_000493195.1 of Citrus x clementina. Lineage (NCBI taxonomy): Eukaryota > Viridiplantae > Streptophyta > Magnoliopsida > Sapindales > Rutaceae > Citrus > Citrus x clementina. The sequence continues at coordinate 18,415,979 of NW_006262339.1, read as the reverse complement.
GATTATAAGAGCCAAAGTAGGAATTTTCAAACCCAATACATATCTTACAGCCACTCAAGATATTGAACCAACCAGTGTTAAAGCAGCCTTAATAGATCAGAAATGGTATATGGCCATAATAGAAGAGTTTCATGCCTGGAAGAACAATGAAACCTGGACTCTTGTGCTAGCTGAATCAACCACCAAAATTATTGGAAACAAATGGGTGTTTAAAGTTAAGTATAATCCAGATGGAAGTGCTCCTAAGTATAAGGCACGATTAGTTGCAAAAGGTTTTCATCAAACCTATGGTGTGGATTTCTTTGAGACTTTCAGCCCTATTGTAAAGCGTTGTACCATTAGAATTATTCTGAGCCTTGTAGTGATGAACCATTAGACCATAAGGCAGCTGGATGTCAATAATGCATTCCTAAATGGTGTACTAACTGAAGAAGTTTTCATGCATCAGCCTGAGGGATTTATTGATTCTCAACATCCAACTTATGTCTGCAAGTTAAATAAAGCCTTATATGGTCTTAAGCAGGCACCTCGTGCATGGTATGATAGATTAAAAGGCTCTCTGTTGCAGTGGGGTTTTCAAAGTTCTAGATCATATACCTCTCTGTTTCTTAAGCACACTGGTTCAGATATTTTAGTTATTCTCATTTATGTAGATGATATCTTAGTTACTGGTTCTAGCAGTGCACAAATAGAGAGAATTATTACACTTCTTGGTTCTGAGTTTGCTCTTAAAGATTTGGGGGACTTCATCTATTTCCTTGGGTTAGAGGTTACTCCATCAAGTGCTGGGTTACATCTCTCTCAAACAAAATATGTTGGAGACATAAAGAAGGTCACATGCTTGACAGCAAAGGCTGTAATACTCCAATGAGTGTAGTTGATAAGTTGTATAAAGATAAGGGTAAATTGTTTGAGAATCCTTCTCTCTACAGGAGTGTTATTGGATCCCTTCAGTATGTAACCTTGACAAGGCTTGATATAGCTTTTACTGTAAATAAGTTAAGTCAGTTCTTGGTTGCTCCTATTGTACTTCACTGGCAGGCCTGCAAAAGGGTTCTTAGGTATCTTCAGTGTACAACTACTTATGGGATTCAATTTTACAATTCAAAATCTCTTTCTCTCAAAGCCTTCTCAGATGCAGATTAGGGTTGTGACCCTGATGATAGAAGATCTGTTGGAGGCTACTGCATCTTTCTTGGATCCAATATTGTCTCTTGATCATCTAAAAAATAAAATGTTGTTTCTCGATCATCAACTGAGTCAGAGTATAGAGCCTTAGCCTTGACAACTTCAGAAGTATTATGGATTTCATATCTGTTGCAGGAACTCAAAGTGCAGCTCAACAACACACCTGTTTTGTACTGTGATAATAAAAGTGCAGAGGCTCTGGGAAGCAACCCAAAGTATCATTCACGAACCAAGCACATTGAATTAGACCTTCATTTTGTGAGAGAACACGTTGCCAAAAAGGAATTTGCCGTTGAACACGTATCAAGCTCAAATCAATTGGCAGATGTACTTACTAAGCCACTTGGCTTTGATCATTTTGCTTATATGAGAGCTAAGTTCAATGTCTGTTCCAGACCTTGAGCTTAAGGGGGCATGTTAAGAATAAATCTTAATGTCCATGTCAGCAGCTGAGTCAGCAAGCTTGTTGACTCATTGACCGCATAAGCAATTAGTTATACGTGCAAAACAACTCTTAGAGTTTGTTAATGTTTCCCGCCAATAGTTTGTTATAAGTTGTTGAGATTATTCACTTGCGTTGATTGTTGTAGAATCTTCTAGACATGTGTATATAAAGCTTTGTAATTCTTCATTTCAGTTTAAGGGATTAATAAAATGAATTCAGACTGATATATTTTCTCTGAAACTTTAGAATTTTGCTTTCAACCAAACACTTTATTTTCTTTAACTTGCACCACAAAAAATAAAGTCTCTTTCATTTTTTTCTAGAGATGATGAATGACGCGAGTCCCAACTCACAAGGGATAGCAATAGTTTGTCATCATGCAAATCACGATTAAACTAACCTTAATGTTATCGTTTTAACTAGATTTTGTTTCTGTTGTTTGCATTTTTGTAATTCAGGTTTATCTTTTTAGACAACATTTTGTTTAGGTTAATTGTTAGTTGGCTAGCCTTGACTTCATGTTATTTAAGTGTTACTTTTATTCTTCTTTTTAATAAATCTCGCTAATATCGTCATAGATTCGCCTAAAAAACAAAAAACTGACCCTAATGTTAAAAAAAAATGATAGTATCAAGGATATTAATATAATTTTAAAAAATATGAATACTCTTAAAACCCATCTGGCATGTACGGGTAGAAGAATTTAATGTCAAAACTTTTCTGCTTCATTATCCAATTTAACCATTGGTAAAGCAAAATACTTAAATAGTCGCCAACAACATAATCTGGAAGTCATCAAGCCACACACATTTTACAGCAATGCAACCGAAAGGAAAAAAAATGGACAGATTGAATAAAAGATTAACAAATTGCACCATTTGTACGTAAAGACATGAAAGGTAACTTGTTCTCGGGAATTAATAAAAGCTCTATTCTAGTCTTCAAGTTGATGTAGACGGTTAGGTGAATATCTATAAATTCTTGTGTCTTATGTTCACAGTTTTATTTCTATTGATTTTCATTTTCTTTTATGTGTGATTAAACTTTGGTTCTTAAGTTTATTAATCAATCTTCGACTAGGATTAGGTCTTGAGGGAATGGTTTGGTATTTATACACCTAATCAGTCTAAAAAAATATCGAAGAGGAGTTAAAATAGATCAAACCATAACAAAAGGAAAAGAAAGAAAAAAGCTAATAAAAAAAAGTAAGAAAAATCTTGGGCATTATGACTTTGAGAAAGATGAAATATTTTATGGATATAAAAATAAAAAAAAGTACTTAAATCATAAATGGGTATTGTTTTGGCATTTAAAAGGGCGTGAAGAATAAAAATTATTATTATTTTAAAATTTATATTAAAGGGGATGAATCAATGATTTTTAAAATTATACTTGTTTTTACACTTTGTGCAAGCCTTTAGATTATAGATAAATGAATAATTATGATTAGATTAATTAAATGACAAGTAACACTTATTTCTATTTATTATTTTTCTCTCCTCTCTCCTTTATTAATTTTTTTTTTTTTTTGTCTCTGTCTTCCGTCTCTCATATTTCTCTATGTTCTCTTTTCATTTTTCTCCTTTGCTTTAGCCGTCAAAACCTTTTCTTTGTTTTGCAATTCAAATTGCCAAAGTTTCAACAAATATTAATTAGCGGTAAAGAATATTCAATAATAATAGTAAAAAAGTAGGAAACCAGAAAGTGTATCATCCATTACCATAAAGGGGAGTGCAAGTATTAGAATGTTTATCAAAGACTGAACAATCAATTTTCATATTTTCTTAAATTTTTAAGGAGAAAGAAACCTTAATTTCGTTTTATGACTCTGGACTGTTAAAAACTTTGGAAGAGAAGTTTACACAAGTTTAAAGCAACTATAACATAGTTGAAGGAAATAAAGAGAGGGGAAAAGAAAGAATTAGGAGGAGAGATGATAGCGGGAAGAAAAGGAGAGATGATAGAGGGGGTAAAATAAGTAAAGATGACCACGAAGATCGTTGGAGGAGAAAGAAGATGATTGAAAAAAATAATGAAATATTTAGTACATCTCATCAAATCTTCAACTAACAATATTCATTTACCTGTAATCTAAAGGAGCACAAAACAATGTAATTTCAAGGGAAATTTGAGTTTTTCCCTTTATTGAATGATGTAAAACTATATTTTAGAGCATAAATAACTCTATCACGTAAAAATTTGTCTAATTGTTGATTGCAAATAGTTTTTCCTCCTTAGCTGTATTTGAAACGATCCACCCCGAATTTCCAAGACGAATCTATCTAATCTCGCCTAATCAAATTAATAATAATTACGATATCTAGAAATTTTATCAAAAATTCGACAGAGTCTCCTATATAATTATGACATCCCCAAACCTGCAGTTTATACAATTAACACTCCCAAACATAATACAATATTTAATCAACCTCCACAACCAACTTCCTCAAATTAAATACCAGTATCCTTCAAATATATAATGTCAAGAATACAATCATTTATCCTTAATCACAAATAAGTAATAAATTATACAATTCAAAATGTCCCAACAAAACATCTATGATTCCTAACACCATCACGTGGCCATAATTTCAATCTAACTATCGTTGCTGGGTCGACTGATGTACTTGCAAATCTCCTGTGCGGGGGGGAGGGGGGGGGGAATATAATAAAAACGGGGTGAGTATAAAACTCAATGAACTCAGTGACTGGAGTAGATTTGGAAAAAATAAATTTATTTAAAATGATTTAATCTTTTCCAAATTAATTTCATCAAAATATCATAAGAACTTACATAAACTTATTTAATTCAAATCATGCACTGAAATAACAATATTACATAAATCTGCATAAAATCAATGAAATCATAATGCTTATAATATCAAATACTTAATACAAAAAATTATCACCAAACAAATACCTAGGGGAATAATCTCATCATATCCAAACCTCGACGGACGGGCAACCAGGGACCCGTCATGCCCCGGAGCTACAACAGATAGACGGGGAAATGTCATCTCATATCTCATGTATCTCAACATCTGTATCTTTGTAATCATCATACTGCATGCATAAGCCCCCAAAAGGCAAAAGCGCCCAAACACACGGCCCAAAGCCTCTATGTGTGTTCAGACGGGCCCCAAAGGCCTCTCATCTCATATCATATGTATCACTGTATTCATCTCATATTATCTATATCTCTGTATCTGAAGGGGAAGAGTACTGTCCAGTAATTTTCCAAACAACCTTTTATACACATGTACATAAACATATAATCACATCTAAAATCTCATTTCCTTTTTATTCAACATATCTCAAAATCACTCAATTCTAATATCATGCATTTACTCAAAAAATGATAATAAAAACATTAATCAAACTCATCTTCAATAATAATAAATATCAACACGTAGAATAAAAATCAATTTTCTAGAAAATCATTAAATCGAAGCATCAAATAATTATTATCAAAACATGTTGTACTGTATGGTAAAATCAAAATATACTATGAAAATACGTTTTGTATATTCCACTCACAGTGACGATGTCGAGACTCGGTATCACCAACGTCCGCGAGTTGATTTTCACTCACGGGTCCTCTTAATTAAATAAACGACATAATTATTATCTGTATTATAAAATATGACTAATAGTACAAAATAAAGCTCAAAACCAAACTCCCGGATACATAAAATTTAAAAATTACCCTTATGTCCAAAAATTACCAAAATGCCCTTGACACCGAAATTTACCGAATTACCATCGGAATCATAAGTTATCGAATCATCCTCAATATCTTAAACTACCAAATTTTCCTTAATTCGGATAACAAAATTAATCACAAGTTTTGAATTTACGAAATTACCCTCGAAGTGCGAAATTACCAAAATGCCCTTAATAACTTAAATTATTGAATTACCCTCGAAATCTCAAATTACCTCTCTTTCCTAATAAGAAATTACCAAATTGTCCACCATTTTCATAAATTACAAATTGACTGGAATTCAGTCAACGACGACAGGAAGCTCAGGTCAGATAGTTCAGACCTCGGTGAGTCCAACGGTGCCGAAGGTGACCTCCCACACGCGGCGACGGCGGTAGATCGAAGCTCTAAAATCCGTGAGTTTCCCGGTGGTTGTTCGCGGCCAAGACGGCATCCTCGGTGGTCGTGGTCGGTCGGAAAGTGATGAGTGTGAGTTGAGCAACAAGATCCAGGCGATGGCGTGGCTAAAAATCTAGCGAGATCGATGGCGACAAAAACAAGTTGAGGAAGGCTTTTCGAGCTTCAAACAACGGCGTTTTGGTCGGCTTTCAACGACGATGATGGCAGGGATGTGGCTGGCATCTCACAAGCTTTAGATCGGTAACAAGCTTGGCCGGTGAGGTGGCTAGAATCGGTGGCTGGAGCCGGGTTAAGGACGCAGGTCAGATCCGGGTCAACTTCTTTCTCTCCTTCTCTCTCACGTGCCCCTCTCTCTTTCCTTTTTTGGAAACCAGCACCCCCCTTTCCATTTATAGAAACTAGCTTTTTTTTAAAGATTACTACTAATTAAGCTAATGTTAGACACGTGTTGAAATAAAATCTAACTACACGGCCATTGAATCGTGTTCGAACTGTCTCAATTTTATGTCATGACAAATTTAAAATTAATATCGAAGGGGAAAATTAAATAATACACTTAATTAGGAAAATTAAAGTGCATATGTTACAATCCTCCCCCCTTATAAAATTTTGTCCTCGAAATTTACACATCTGATGAGAATAGGTGAGGGTATTGGGCTCGAATTAAGTCTTCGCGTTCCCAAGTAGCCTCTTCCCTTGTGTGATTCCTCTACAATACTTGTACTAACGGAATGGTTTTTGAACGCGAAACTTGGTTCTTCTGTTCCAGTATTTCCACGGGCTCTTCTTAATAAGTCAAGTCTTCTTTCAACTCAATTGGTTGTCTCGATAACACATGACTAGGATCATACACATACTTCCGGAGCATCGAGACATGAAACACATCGAGGATTCTAGATAACTCAAGTGGTAGAGTTCATCGGTACGCCAACGGACCAATACGCTCCACGATCTCATATAGTCCAATGTAACGTGGACTTAGTTTTTTGCGCTTCCCAAATCGAAGTACCCCTTTCCAAGGAGCAGATTTTGTAAGTCGATCAACAACCACCCAAATAATATCATGACCACTCTGGGTACGTGGAAGTCCTACTATAAAATCCATGGTGATGTGCTCCCACTTCCACTCAAAGATAGGAAGCGGCTGTGAAAACCCTGCAGGTCATTGGTGTTCAGTCTTAATCTGGTGACAAACTAAACACCGAGATACAAATTCTGCTATCTCTCTCTTCATACATTGCCACCAGTAATGATCCCTTAAGGTACGGTACATCTTCGTACTACCAGGATGCATTGCATAAGCTGAACAATGAGCTTCTTCCATGATCTCCTTTTTTAACTCCTTAATGTCAAGTACGCAAAGTCGATTACCAATAACTAAAACTCCATCATCTCTCACCGCAAAATTAGTTGGTAAGCCTTTTTGTACATCCTCTTTCAACTGCAGTAACTGCAAATCCTGATCTTGCATCTGATGGACTTTGTCAATTAAAGTCGGCCTAACTAAAAAATTAGCTATCAAAGCTCTGTAATTTTCAACTTCCAACTCAACCCCCAAAGATCTCAACTCAATCAATAAAAGCATATATGTCACTCGCATGTGAGCTATAGAGCTAGAAGACTTCCTACTTAGTGTATCAGCTACCACATTTGCTTTGCCTGGATGATAATCAATAGTGCAATCGTAGTCCTTAATCAGCTCAATCCATCTCCTCTGTCTCAAATTTAATTCCTTCTGAGTAAACAAATACTTCAGGCTCTATGATCAGTGAAAATCTGACACGTTACTCCGTATAAATAATGCCTCTATATATTGAGTGCAAATACCACTGCTGCTAACTCTAAATCATGAGTTGGGTAGTTTTGCTCATGCTTTTTAAGTTTTCTAGAAGCATAAGCCACTACTTTCCCATGTTGCATTAGCACACAACCCAATCCTTGCCTAGAGGCATCACTGTATACTACAAACCCTTTATTACCAGAAGGAAGTGTAAGAACTGGTGCTAAAGTAAGATGTGTCTTGAGTTCTTGAAAACTCTTTTCACAGTCATCATTCCACTGGAACTTAGCATTTTTTTCTAGTTACTCTTGTCAAAGAAATAGCAATCTTGGAAAATCCCTCCACAAATCTACGATAATAACTAGCCAATCCGAGGAAACTCCGAACCTCTGTGACATTTGTAGGTCGTTCCCAATTCACGGCTGCTTCGATCTTTTGAGGATTGACATAAATCCCTTCAGCTGATATCAAATGGCTCAGAAATACTACTTTATACAACCAGAACTCACACTTGTTGAACTTGGCGTACAATTGCTTTTGCCTTAAAGTCTGCAAAACATTCTGCAAGTGCTCCGCATGTTCCTCCTGACTCCGAGAATACACTAAAATATTGTCAATAAACACAATCACAAATCGATCCAGATAAGGGCGAAATACCCTATTCATAAGATCCATAAAAGTTGCTGGAGCATTTGTTAACCCAAATGGCATCACCAAGAACTCATAGTGTCCATAACGGATTCTGAATGCTGTTTTAAGAACATCGGCCTCTTTAATTCGAAGCTGATAATATCCCGAGCGGAAATCAATCTTAGAAAACACATTCGCTCCCTGAAGTTGATCAAACAAGTCATCAATACATGAAAGTGGATATTTATTACGTATTGTAACTTTATTCAACTGCCTATAGTCAATGCAGAGTCTAAGAGTACCATTGTTGAGTGTTAGAAAATGCATATTTATAAAGGAGAAAATTGTCATTTTACATTTCAAGTCTTACTAACAACCCTTACTTTTATGTATTTAAGCTTCTTGTAATTTAATTATGTGTATTTTATTTTAATTAAGTATTTTATGTATTTTAGGGGTATCATGGTCATTTCACAATAAACGAGAGATCAGACGGTAAAACGGACATCACTTTTGAACTCAGGACGGTCGAAAACCTTAGGAGGAGCATAAAAGAAAAAATTACACTATTCACATGTACGGTACTATTCACATGTACGGTACTATTCACGTGTACGGTACTGTCAACGTTACTGTTCACGACACTGTTCACATAGATGAATCGATGATGTGGCATTGACTGATGAGGTGTCACGATCCTGTTGGACTAAAATTCTTATGTACTCTTGATGGTGACGTGGCAGCATATCAGTGGACCAAAAATCTCGCGTACAGTACATGCATCATACAGGATTATTTTCAACCAAATCGCATTACTGTTCAACCCGGGTCACACCGTGTTACTGTTCATCTGCGTGGTCAAACCGCGTACTGTTGACTGATGACGTGGCGCAATCCTGAGCGTCCAAACTGTTTTTAATCCGATGGCCATGATTTACTCCATGTGTCTATAAAAAGGGGGCCTCCTCCCCCCCCCCCCAATTGGATATCTCTGAATCTATTTTTAGGATCCATTTTCTGTAATTCATTCTCCATCTTGTATTTTCTACGTATTTTAATAAATTCCCATTTTGTCCCTAGTTCAATTATGAGTAGCTAATTTTCTTTCAAGTTTGGGTTGAAGGTGAAGTCTCAACATGTGTCATGGGCTTTATTTGGTAAATTTATTTTCTCTTCCCCTCTAGTTTTTGTGGATGTTTTGACTTCTCGTCAACAAATAATACTAATCTTGTCTAGTACCACCTTGGTTTCACCGGCCCCCTAGTACAAGGTTATTATTATTTGGCACGATAAGCCCTTAGCACCATATTGATTAGAGTGTGGTTCATGAGGTGTGGATTCCCCCCTCATGATTTAATTGGCATTAATAAGGAATATTTAGCCCATGGTGCATGTTGATACGGATCCAGATACCCAAGTACGTCATTTCAATAGAATTCTCTTCAATTTATTCTCTCCGTTTCAATTCCAATTTTAGAATAATCTAAGTTACTTTCACCATAAATCCAACCACCCTCATACAAAATTGATTCTACATATAATTAAAATCCACCTCCTCGTGGGATCGACACTCGTATCCATTAATCTATTTTATAATAGATTCGTGCACTTGCGAGTTCAATAAAATTTGCACAACAAGTTTTTGGTGCCGTTGCCGGGGAGGTAAGTAATTTTAATTCAGAGTTAATTTTTGTGAATAATTTCTTTCATTTGTTTTCTTGTATTTTTTTTCTTATTAAAAAAAAAGAAAAAAAAAGTGAATCCGCATTTAGAGGTTAGTATTTCTTTTCTTTTCCTCTTCTTTAAAATTATGTAATTTAATTTTCAAGTTATTATTTTTTTTCTTCTTTGTAATTTTTGTTTATCTTACTAATTTTTTTTAGTAAATTTATTTCACATATTTTTTTTATGTATTTTTATAGTAAGGTTGTAATAGCGCAATAAGGTTACTATCGTAATTTCTCTCTGTTCTTTATTTTTATTTGTTTTGTTCCCATCTTTATTTTTATTTTATTTGTTTTGCATGCATGGTCGTAGGCCATTAATACCTAATCTTGAACCTATAAACCTTGAATTAGAAAAAACACTTCGCACACACAAACACGTTAAAAATAAAATGGATTTACAAGCACCACAGGAGAGGCCATTTAAGGATTATTTCAGTCCTTTAGTAAATTTGAGCACATCATGCATAAGATACCCAAATGTAGCTGCTAGGAGTTTTGAACTAAAACCTAGTGTGCTAAAATGTCTCCCCACATTTTATGGCCTAGAAAATGAGGATCCATGTAATCATTTGAATGATTTTCATGCTATGTGTCAAACATTTAAATATGAGAATTTTTCAGATGATGATGTTAAACTTAGATTATTCCCATTTTCTTTAAAAGATAGAGCTCGTTCGTGGCTTAATACATTGCCTGCCAATAGCATTTCATCATGGGAACAAATGGTAACTAAATTTTTGAATAAATATTTCCCAGTGCATAAAACCAATGCTATTCGCAGGGAAATCTCGGAGTGTACCCAGAGAGAGGACGAGCAATTTTTCGAAACATGGGAGCGATTCAATGGGCTACTCTTGAAGTGTCCATATCATGGGTACGAGAAATGGCACCAATGCTAATACTTTTTTGAGGGATTATTGCCGAATGTGCAAGAATGGCTAATGGCAACAAGTGGAGGGGAGCTAATGTCAAAAAGTGCATAAGAGATTTGGAAATTCTTCCAGCGACAAGCGGATAATTCCCAACAACGAAGTCGATCGCTCAAGAATACTAGAAGAATTAAGGGAGTGAATGAGGTTCACATTGGCGAGTCAAGTTCAGAAATTAAAGAAGTCAAAGCGATAATTGAAGGTCTCTCTCGACAAATAGCATCGTTATCGACTGCTAAACCAACGGAGCCACATGACCATGACTCATACTTCGATCAAGCCAATGCCATAAGTGTAATGAGAAAACCATCAAATTACAACCCATACTCCAACACATATAACCCTGGATGGAGAGACCACCCCAATTTTTCATGGTCTCAAGGATTCCAACAGAATGGACCAGCAACTCCAGCTCCACCAATGCAACAAATTCCTCAAGTTCCTCAAGCCTCTCAGCCACCATTCAGACCATACAATCAGAACCAAAACTACTCTCAACCCAGACCATGGGAGGATTCATTCCAGAATCTCAAGAATCTTACTCATTCCACAATTGAGCAACAGAACCGCACTATTGATAGACTACGAAATGAGTTGAGAGCAGGCTTCAATTCACAAAACCAATCAGTTTCAAGCCTCGAGAAGACGGTGAGACAACTTGCTTCTTCAGTTCAGACCTTGGCAATGATTGTTGAGAAAGGTAAATTTTTGAGTCAACCAGTGCCTAAACCTAAAGGAGTACATGAAGCAAGTACAAGTTCACCACAGCAGCATGGAGAGGTCAAAACAGTCATGACCTTGTGAAAAGGAAACGAAGTCGACAACAAAGTGGAGATGCCGATGACAAAAGAAAATCAAATTGTACCTGTGAATGTTGAGGAATCATCACCGGAGGAGAAAAAAGAAACCAACCCACGAGAATATGTTCCGAAAGCTCCATTTCCTCAGAGGTTAGCTAAAGGAAAAAAGGGAAAATCCACAGGCGAGATTCTTGAAATCTTCAAACAGGTAAGTGTTAACATCCCTTTACTTGATGCTATTAAACAAGTTCCATCTTATGGCAAGTTTCTTAAAGACCTTTGTACTAAAAAGAGAAATATGCATGTTCAAAAGAAGGCATTTTTAACAGAAAACGTTAGTTCTATACTCCAACAAAAAATGCAAAGACCTAGGCTCCCCCACTATCTCATGTAGTATAGGGAACCACACAATTGAGAATGCTTTGTTAGATTTAGGAGCTAGTGTAAATCTGTTGCCTTATTCGGTATTTGTGAAACTTGGACTGTGAGAATTACACCCAACTCCAGTGGTGTTACAACTTGCAGATCGGTCCACGAAAATACCTTGTGGTATTGTGGAGGATGTGCTTATCCAGGTAGACAAGTTTTATTTTCCTGTTGATTTCATTATAATTGACACTCAACCAATACAGGATTCAAGGAAGCACATCCCCATTATTCTAGGCCGACCTTTCTTGGCAACTACGGATGCTCACATTCAATGCAGGACTGGAAATATGCAGTTGTCCTTCGGCAATATGACTATGAAGCTAAACATCTTCAACATTGCCAAACAACCTCATAGTGCAAATTTTGGAATTATTGATGTAGATTTAATAGAAGCACTAGTTGATGATACTTTTGTTTCAAACCTTAGTGATGATCCTTTACAAACATATTTAACTCACTTTGGTTTGGATTTTGATATTGACAGATCAGTTGATGAGGTCAACGCCCTGCTTGACTCAGCACCATCCATGGACACTAATAAATGGAAGTCAAGAGTTGAACAACTAGCACAATCAGAGAAGAAACTCATCCCATCACCACCGAAACTCGAGCTCAAATCATTGCCCAACACTCTGGAGTATGCGTTTTTGGGAAAAGAAAGTATTGTGCCGGTAATCATTTCATCATCCCTAAACGACAAACAAAAAGGTAAGTTGTTGGATGTTTTGAAAGAGCACTAGAGTGACTACAGGATGGCGTGTATGCATTGATTATAGAAAGTTGAATTCTGTCACACGTAAAAACCATTTTCCTTTACCATTTATTGATCAAATGCTTGATAGATTAGTAGGCCATGAATTTTATTGCTTTTTAGATGGCTACTCAGGAAATAATCAGATTCCCATAGCAGCAAAAGATCAAGAGAAAACTACTTTCACTTGCCCTTTTGGCACATTTACATATAGGAGAATGCCATTTGAATTATGTAATGCACCTGCTACATTTCAACGATGCATGTTGAGCATTTTTTCTGATATGGTTGAACGATTCCTTGAAGTCTTTATGGATGACTTTTTTGTCTTTGGTGACTCGTTTGATCAATGTTTACATCATCTAACACTAGTTCTGCAGAGATGTATCGAGAAGAACTTAGTCTTAAATTGGGAGAAGTGTCATTTTATGGTAAAACAAGGTATTGTTCTCGGTCACATCATTTCGAGCAAAGGTATTGAGGTTGACAAAGCCAAGGTGGATCTCATTTCTAATCTTCCTCCACCCAAAACAGTCAGAGAAGTAAGATCTTTCCTTGGGCATGCTAGTTTCTATAGACGTTTCATTAAAGATTTTAGCAAAATTTCTAGACCCTTATGCAATTTACTTGCTAAGGATGTACCTTTTATCTTTAATGATTCATGTCTTGTGGCGTTTGAAAAATTAAAGCAGTTGTTGACATCATCACCCATCATTCAGGCCCCAAACTGGAGCTTACCATTTGAACTCATGTGTGACGCATCTGATTATGCAGTAAAAGCAGTATTAGGACAAGAAGTTGATCGAATTCCCCATGTTATTTACTATGCTAGTATGACATTGAATGATGCACAGTTAAACTATTCAACTACTGAAAAAGAAATGCTAGCAGTAGTGTTTGCATTAGAGAAATTTTGGTCTTATCTCATTGGTTGTAAAATAATTGTGTTCACAGATCGTGCTGCTCTTAAATATCTTTTCACAAAGAAAGATGCAAAAGCTAGACTAATTCGTTGGGTGTTACTTTTGCAGGAATTTGACTTGGAATTCAAAGATAAGAAAGGCACAGAAAATGTTGTGGCGGACCATCTCTCTCGTCTCCATTTTGACACAATTACAGAATCATTAACATTGAATGAGTCATTCCCAGATGAACAATTGATGAGTGTGGAAGTATTACCATGGTATGCTGACATTGTGAATTATCTTGTTACAGGTCAACTTCCAGAGTATTGGACCAAGCAAGACAAGGCTAAATTCTTTGCAGAAATAAAGAATTTCTTTTGGGATGACCCTTATCTGTTCAAGTATTGTGCAGATCAAATTATTAGGCGATGTGTCCCAGAAACTGAAATTCAAAATATCTTTTCATTCTGCCATGAACAAGCTTCTGGAGGCCATTTCAGTGCTAAGAAAGTAGCAACGAAAATTTTACAATGTGGTTTTTATTGGCCAACTATATTTTGAGATGCTTACACTTTATGTTCTTCATGTGATAGGTGTCAACGAATGGGGAGCATTACACGAAGGAACATGATGTCACTAAATCTAATTTTAGTGGTTGAGATTTTTGATATGTGGGGTATCGACTTCATGGGTCCCTTTCCCCCTTCTTTTGGCCATCAATACATATTGGTTACTGTTGACTATGTATCGAAATGGGTAGAAGCAATTCCATGTAGAACCAATGATCTCGAGCATTATTTCACACTTTAGATTCCCTCAAGCAATAATCAGTGATGGTGGTGCCCACTTTTGTAACAAAGCATTTAAAGCTCTTTTGACAAAGTATTCAATCACTCACAAAGTGGCAACCCCATATCATCCGCAAACCAGTGGCCAAGTTGAGATCTCCAATCGAGAAATAAAGCATAAATTAGAAAAGACGGTGAGGCCGGACAGAAAAGATTGGTCATTAAGACTTGATGATGCATTATGGGCATATAGAACGGCTTTCAAGACCCCGATTGGGATGTCACCATATAGGATAGTGTATGGAAAAGCTCGCCACCTACTTGTGGAACTCAAGCATCGTGCGTATTGGGCCATCAAGAAATTCAACTTTAACATGCAGCAAGCCAGCTTAGAAAGAAGATTACAACTGGCAGAACTTGAAGAAATTGGCAATGATGCATACGAAAATGCCAAGATTTACAAGGAACGAATGAAAGTCTTTCATAACAAGCAAATTATGAGAAAATCTTTCACTCCAGGTCAGAAAGTGCTTTTATTCAATTCTCGCTTGCACCTATTCCCAGGTAAGTTACGCTCTCGATGGTCTGGCCCCTTTATTGTTCATATTGTTTTTCCACATAGGGCAATTGAAATTAAGGACCCAAAGAACGGTGTCACGTTTAAAGTTAATGGTCAAAGATTAAAGCCATATCTAGAGTACCAACCACATGGAGAAAACACCGAAATAAATTTGAGTGACCCACCATATTTGAATTGATTTTTTTTTCTTTTCATTGATTTGATTTTTCTTTCTTTCTTTTTATTATTCTTTTGCTAATTGAAATTATTTTTGCATAAGTGTGTTTGTTTAACTATTAAGTTTTCTCTTATCATTTTTAATCATGAGTACCTTACTTAGACCGTTCCTCCTGAACATTCTTAAACAACTTCAACGTGTCAAAACTCATCTCAAAAGGCAGATTCAATTTTGTAAAACACATTGCATTTGGGCTCTACAGCCACCAGAGTTAGTAGCCTATGTTGAGGGTTTAGAAAGCCAACTCAGAGATATTGAGAGAAGTGTTTACGACATCCAGTTGGAGCTTGAGGTAAATTCAATAAGAGGATGATTTTATTTTCTTTGTGTGTTTTAATTTGTTTTTCTGTTTGTGTGCTTTAGTTTGTTACCCCGGTGAAGTAGCGGATGACGGTACTCCGTGACAATCAAGTCGGTTACTTCAGTTTCCCATAATAACTGATATTTTGAGGCGAAGGTATGGACAGAAACGAGACTCTAGCAAAGCTTCACAAGCGATTCCCTTCACTTCCTCATAATGCCCTCCTTACGATCTATAAAGCTCGGTCCGAATGCATGCGATTGCTCATGAAGAATAACATACCTGCTGACATTCGTTGGTTAATCGAGGCTAAAGTACGATCGGCAGGTGAGTTACCTCCAAAATTTATTGCATACATGCCTGGTTGTGGTAAAAGAAATTATGCAAGAAAATGACGAGCTCGAAGAATTTCTGTTGCTTGTCATAAGTGTGCCAAAATGAGATGCGATAAAAAACCATGTTCTTTAGGTATGTTGTCTGATAACAGGGAAGATAAGATTCAATTCATTAGGGATGGCTTGAATAAGGAGTCATTGGATGATATCCTTCTGTCTCTTGAAACGCATCCCAGTGGATATGTGCAAGGAGCGATTCTCCAGTTATGGCCATTATTCCAGAAAGAGCATGCACAATATAGTCTCAGGAATCTGACTATAAACAACCCTATTTGCCAGTTTATAAGAAAATTGGATGGGAAGCCTATCCTCGACCCATAGAGAGAATTCAAGTCGTTTCTGGATGTAAAACTAGAGGAAGATATAAGCCACAGTCGCAACTACCTGTAAATATCCTTTCAATTTACTGTTATTTTATTTCACTATTGTTTTATTGTTTGCATTATTGTCTTTAATAATTTTATTACTGTTTCCTTTTTCCTTTTTACTATTTCCTTTTTTACTCGCGAGCCATGTGCTTTACACGTTATTTGACACTGACATGTTACCTCATACACAACTGTGACCCACTGTCACCAAGACTCTTAAATGTGATTTTTTTTATCAAGCACTCACAAATTGTTTTTGAGAAGTATTCCAATGGCAGCTACTCCCAATAGACAATTCAAGAACATTTGTGTGCTTTCTGGATTTAACTATGGCAAACATAAAGCGTTCGTTGAGGCAGCCATAAATCTTGGTCGAAGCATAGCAGCGAGAAAATTACACTTGGTGTATGGAGGAGGTAATCGAGGGTTATCAAAAATTGTCTCAGAAGCAGCTTTTGTCAGAGGAAGCCAAGTGTTAGGCATCATCCCAAGAGTCCTAAAACCTTTGAGCAGTTTGTCTGACTCATCGACTGGGGAAGAGTTAGTCATCTCAGGTATGCAAGAAAGAATAACTGAAATGCTTAATCATGCTGATGCTTTTATTTTCCTTCCAGGAGATCTTGCAACACTAGAGGCACTTATCACACTAGCATCTTGGGCCCATCTGCACATTCACCAGAAATCCATCGGTTTGTTAAATGTCAATAATTTTTATGATGGCTTTATTGCATTTCTTAACCATGCAATAAAAAATTATTTCGTTCCTTCCAATGCCAAAAAACTTTTTATTTGTGCTCACACTACTAATGAGCTACTTGATCTGTTACAAGCTTATAGACCGGAGCTAGACCCCTGGACATTTGTGTTAGAGCATCCTAATAATGATGGTAACAGTAGCCGCAGTAAGAAGTACAAATTAGATTTAACTCTCCGCTTGTAAATATTTTCTTCTTTGTTGCACCACCCAGGTGATGTCTTCTAAACTCTACTTCTTTGCTTTAAAACATTGAGGACAATATTTCGTTCTGGTTGGGGGGAGGGAATAGTTGATAATTGTGGAATCTTGGTTAAGATTTTATTGATTTTTTTGTTGTTGAAACTAACTGTTGTTAACTTTTTGTGTTGAAGATGGCTGAATATAGAGTGTAGTGACTCTAGAAACGCATCTTCATCGTTTGAAAAAAAAATTCAAAAAAAATTCCAAAAAAAAAATTCAAACATTTTCTTTTTCTTTATTAAGTTTTGATGTTCATTTTTCTTCTTCTTTTTAATTTCTCCTTTATAAATATATATTTTTCTTTAGTGCCTCTAGAAACGCATCTTCTTAGTCAAAAAAAAAACATTTCTTTTTCTATCATTTTAAATGTAACTTTTCTAATTAATTTTTCTGCATCATTTTCACATTTCTGCATACATATTTTCCTTTCACGTTTAGAATAGGTTGGGTGGTAGGATGTTGTTTGGAAAAAAAATTGTGTGATTTGTTTTAACATTGGATGACATGATTAATTTCAAATTTTAGTATTTGTATTATCTTTGGTCTTAAGTGATGTTACACTATGTTTGCTACTCTACATGTTGATGTCGGGGACAAATATGAGTTGCTTGAAGGAATGAACATGTCATAATAAGTACCAAGTGAGTTTTTGAGCCTATCATTTTTCTTGGAGAGTAACCCTTTTGCTCATTCTTTATACAACTTAACAGTTTATTATTGTATACACGATCTCTAGATTTCTTTTGAGTTAACCCTTAAAAAAAATTGTAAAATTAAAAAAAAAATGTGTGTTGCTACATATGGAGGCTCATCTAACTAGTAGATATGGAAGATTATTTAGAGCCCTAAAAGACGATGGAAAGGCCATCTTTGATCCGTTTGAGCCTTTCTAGCCATCCGTTTTATCAAATATCCATAGTTAACCCTTTTAAGCCTTTAAAATATATATATATATATATATATAACTTTTCTTTGTCAAACTTATCATCTTGACCCACTCCGATTTGGAGTATTATCCAATATCTTCCAAGTTCCATCACCTATTTATGTTTGAGAAAAATGTAAATAAATATTTTGTATAGTGAAGTTATGCCCAACAAAAGCAAAAAAAAAAAAAATTGTTGCTTCAAAAAAAAAATAATAACAATAATAGGTGAAATCCACCTTGCAACTTCCAAGAAAAAAAAATCCTCTGCATTTGTTCTCAAACATACACTTTGTTTTCCTTATTTCCCTTCTTTGTTAGCCATGTCCTTAACCTACGTTATGTTCTAATAAAAGTCCTTCTTGATTTTAGAGAACTATAGTCTGAAGTAGAAGCTAGTTATATCGGCTAAAAAGATGTAGTGATGCATAATAAAAAAAAAGAAAAGAAGAAGAAGAAAGAAAAAAAGAAGAAAAAGAAAAAAAAAGATAAATAAAGTGGGTTGACTAGCATTTTTGTTTGACTTGAGATCATATTATTTCTAAGCTGAGGGCATATTTCTTTCATCTTGGTGAGAGCATGTTGTCACGGGATGAGTATTTTGTGCAGCTTTGCCGAATGTTGCTAAGTAAGCCTAGAGCTTCTCGAACTAGAGTAGAGAGCAATGGAACCGAATGAGAAAGCTTGTATTGCAAAAAGAGAGATTACAATGTTTGAGTTGCTTACAAAGCTTGTTGTTGTGTTTGTTGGATACAAATGCCTAATGCCATCCCATATTTATAGGGGAGGCTTGCCAAGCTCTAGAGATTCTAGAGAATTCTACCACTTCCTAGCTATTTACATGTGCTGGAATTGTAAGGAGAATTCTAGAGTATTTACAAGCTCAATGTGCTAGAGTTGCCTAGAACTTTCCGGAATTGGGCCAAGCTAGCACTCTTGGCCTTGTGTTGGCTCTCTAGCCCGAAATTATGGGCAATTGGGCTAACGAATTGGGCGATCCGCAACATCCTCCCTCACCTAAGCTCGCGGCGTCCTCATCGCGCTCTCGTACTTGAAGCGTTGGATGTGCTCAGCGAATTGCCACAAATCATCTTCACGTTCCCAAGTGGCTTCGCTCTCGGGGAGGTTTTTCCACTTCACCAAGTACTCACTATGTGCTGGCACGCCCCTCCTCGAAGCCACCCGGTCCGCAATGATGTAGTCCACATCTTTGTCGAATGTGACAACGGCGGTTGGCGCATGCCTCGATTCTCCGCGACTTGGTTCTCCCATGTCTTCGTGATATGGCTTGAGAAGACTCACATGGAAGACCGGATGGATCTTGAGTCTTGGTGGAAGTTGGAGTTGATACGAGACGTTGCCCACACGTCGAACAACTCGGAAGGGTCCCTCGTACCGCCTCACTAACCCCTTGTGAACTTTTCGCAAAGTCTTGAATTGTTGGGGTAGGTGGTTGATCATGACTTGATCACCTTCCTTGTACTCAACATGTCGTCTCCTTGTATCCACCCATTTCTTCATTTTCCTCGCGGCTTTGTCGAGGTAGGCTCGCGTGATGTCCGTTTCCTCATGCCATTCGCGGGCGAGCTTGTGTGCCGCGGGGCTTTTCCCTCCGTAAGTCGAGGCTATGGTATTGGGGGTCATGGGCTGGAATCCCATGATGATCTCGAACGGACTCTTGCTCGTAGCCTCGCTTCGCTGCAAGTTATAAGAAAATTGGGCGATGTCGAGTAGCTTCGCCCAATCCCGCTAGTGAGTGCTCACATAATGCCTCAAGTACATCTCGAGGAGGCCATTAATGCGCTCGGTCTGCCCATCCGTTTATGGGTGGAAGCTTGTCGAGAACTTGAGATCTATCCCCAACATCTTGAAGAGTTCAGTCCAAAAACGCCCAGTGAACCGAGGGTCTCGATCGCTCACAATGCTCCTTGGAACTCCCCAAAGCTTCACAATGTGCTTGACGAATAGGCGGGCTGCCTCATCCGCTTTGCAATCGATTAGTGCGGCAATGAATGTGGCGTACTTGCTGTATCAGTCGACAACGACCATGATGCTTCCGCAACCTTCGGACTTGGGCAACGATGTGATGAAGTCTATGGAGGCACTTTCCCATGGTCTTGTTGCTAGTGGTAGCGGTTCCAGCAATCCCGCTGGGAGTTGATGATCCACCTTGTCTTGTTGGCACACAAGACAAGTTCGCACATATGCCTCGATATCGTCCCTCATGTGCGGCCAAAAATACAAGGCTTGAACTAGGGCGGTGGTACGCTCGATTCCTGGGTGACCAGCCCACTTAGAGTCGTGGCACTCCTTGATTACTTCCTTTCGCAAGTTTCCCCACCTTGGCACGAACAGCCGATCTCCTTTGGTGAGGAGGATGCCTTCCTCTTGCCAAAATCACCTTGTCTTTCCCTCGAGCACCTTCTCCAGCAAATCCTTCGCAAGTGGATCTTGTTGGAGGCCTTCCTTGATGCGTGAGACAAGGTCGGACTTCAGTTGGCTCATGCTCAGTTTCGCCAATTCTGCCTTGTGGCTTAGAGCGTCCGCAATGACATTGGCTTTTCCTGGTTTGTACTTAAGCCGATAGTCGAATTCTGCTAGAAAATCTTGCCACCGTGCTTGCTTCGGACTCAACTTCTTTTGCGTTTGGAAGTAGCTTGTCGCGACATTTTTCGTCATAATCGTGAAGTGAGAGCCAAGTAAATAATGTCGCCACACTCTTAGACAATGGATGATGGCTATCATTTCTTTCTCTTGTACCGTGTAGCAGCGTTCCGTATCGTTTAACTTTCGACTCTCGAACGCTATAGGGTGGCCTTCTTGCATGAGGTCTCCTCCTATGGCGAAATCCGAGGCATCCGTTTGGACTTAGAAGGGCTTTGTGTGGTCCGGAAGAGCAAGGACAAGTTCCTCCGAAATTGCTCTTTTCAACTCCTCGAATGCGCGTTGGCACTCTTTGGTCCAATGCCACGTTATGTTTTTCTTGAGCATATACGTCAAGGGTTCCGCCTTGGCCGAATAGCCCTTGATGAAGCGGTAGTAATTCACCAGCCCAAGGAATGAGCGAAGCTTGGGCACTTTCGAAGGAGCCTCCCAATCGAGGATGGCCTTTACTTTGGCGTTCTCCACCACAATCTTCCCGCCCGCAATCTTATGGCCAAGGAACTCCACTTCTTGTTGTGCAAACGAGCATTTCCCTAACTTGAGGAAGAGCTCGTTGTCTCGGAGTACTTGGAGGACTTGTCGCAAGTGTTGGGCATGATTCTCGAGCGTGGTGCTATACACCACTATGTCATCCAGGTACATGACCACGAAGCGGTCGAGGAATGGTTGGAGCACCTTGTTCATGAGCATGCAAAATGTGGTAGGTGCATTGGTAAGGCTAAAAGGCATCACAAGGAATTCGAAAGACCCGTGCCTTGTTGTGCACGCTATCTTCGGTTCGTCTCCCTTGGCGATACGCACTTGGTAGTACCTGGAGCAAGTCAAGTTTGGTGAAGTACTGCGCTTTGCCAAGCTGGTCGAACAAGTCCGCAATCAATGGAATCAGATACTTGTTCTTGATGGTGATCTTGTTGAGCGCTCTATAGTCGACGCACATCCGCAACGATCTATCCTTTTTCTTTTGGAAGAGCACTGGTGCATCGAATGGGGCCTTTGAGGGGCGAATGTAGCCTGTGTCCAGCAAGTCTTTGAGTTGTCTCTGCAACTCCTCTAATTCGGGTGGCGCCATGCGGTAGGGCGCCAAGGCTGGTGGCTTCGCGCCTTGTTCCAGCTCGATTACATGATCTATCTCTCGCCGAGGTGGGAGCTTTTTCAGAAGTTCCGGAGGCATCACGTCCTTGTATTCATTGAGGACGGCTTGAATTCGCGGAGGGACTTGGCTTGGCAACGTTCTGCTATTTCCTTCATCGTTTAGTTCCCAAATGGAGACCAAGAAGCTTGGGTCCTTCTTGAAAGCCCTCTTGAATTGCATGGCGGAGAGTGTCTTCTCCTCGAACTTGCCTCATTCCGTGGGAACCATGCATGCCTTACTCCCGTCGAGGATGCTTAGGGAGTTTGTAGCGGGCAGCGGGAAGGCATGGACTTGGTCGAAGAATTCCATACCGATGACCATCTTGAAGTCGTCCATGGGCACAATGGAGAAATCAAGCTTTCCGCTCCACGTACCGAGTATGATGTGCACGCCTTGTGCAATTCCCGCAATTGGCTTGGCGGGTGAGTTTACTGCCTTCATTGTACCTCCTTCCTTGGTGGCCTTGAGGCCTAAGCGCTTGGCCTCGTCTACGGACACGAAATTGTGTGTTGCTCCCATGTCTAGCAGTGCGCGAACGGACTGACCGTTTACCTTTGCGCTTACATACATGAGCCCTTTCTTGACGAGTGCGGGCTGTTGGCGATTGAGTGCGCCAAGGTGTTGGAGAGAACCCATGCTGAGTTGGGGTTCCTCCGTGGACATTGTGGGGTTGCTCTTGAGTTGGGCAGCAAGAGCGTTAACCGACCTTTTCTCCGGACAGTCGCGTACCCAATGAGGACCGTTGCATATGAAGCATGGGCTTCGCGGCTTTGGCGCCTCCTTCTTGCCCTCCGATTTTCCTTGCCCGCTCTTGTTGCTAGGCGGCTTTTTCTGCCCCCAATCTTTGCGGTTGTTGCCCTTGTCCTTGCGACTCTCTCCCCCACCTTTGCCTTGGTTGGCCTTTTTGTCCTTGGATTGGGTAGAGTATTCGGTGAGCGATTCCGCAATGGCGATGGCGTCGTCAAGTATTTGAACACCACGCCTATCAAGCTCGGTCTTGGCCCAATCCTTGAGGCCATGTTGGAAGTAGAAGAGTGAATCCTTGTCGGACATGTTGCTTATCTCTAACATAAGGGTAGTGAACTCGTTGATGCAGTCCCGAATGCTACCCGATTGCTTGAGGCGACGTAAGCGCGCTCGCGCTTCCTTCTCCGCATTGCTTGGGGCGAACTGCTTTCGGAGTTCTTACTTAAAGTCGGCCCAAGTGTTGATGGTGCAAATGCCCTTGCCCATCTCTCCATGCTTGCGACACCACCATAGTTGTGCAGCGCCTCTAAGATAGGTGGGTGCAGTGCCCACTTTCAATGCCTCGTCTCGGACACCCATGGCATCGAAGTATTGATCAAGCCTAAAGAGGAAACTGTCCACGATTGTGGCATTGCGTGTGCCATCGTAGGTGTCGGGATTCGGCACGTCAATGCAGTGCGCATCACTCGAGTTTGCGGAAGCTGGACTAGCGGAGAGTGTGCGCTTGTGCCATGCCCAATCCGAGCGGACTTCATCCACTTCCGCACGGACAACGCGTAGTTCGTTCTGAACAAAACTACAAAGTTTTAGTAACTCATCATGAAAAGAGCGAAACTCACCTCGGAGAGTGTTCGCTTGTTCTTGGATGAGAGCTTTGGTTGCCACCGTGAACTCGGCATATTCTCCCTCGAGACCGTCCACTCGTTCCTCCAATCCCTTGAGGCTTTCTTGAGCGGCGGACAATGTGATTTCGAGAGTAGTCACACGAGGCTCCAACTCATCCACGGATGGGGCCTTGGACTTACCACGAGTCTTGCCTTGGGCGCGTTCTCCCTCACGACCGCGGCTTGGTTCCAGTGGACATCCACACCAACAACACCCTCTTGTGCTATGTTCGAAGGGTTGGCCATTGCTTCGTGAGCTAACTTGCGTGCGTGCAAACCTTAGCTCTGATACCACTTGTCACAGGATGAGTATTTTACGCAGCTAACCCGTGCGGCACTTAGACAACTTTGTTGAATGTTGCTAAGTAAACCTAGAGCTTCTCGAACTAGAGAAGAGAGCAATGGAGCCGAATGAGAAAGCTTGTATTGCACAAAGAGAGATTACAATGTTTGAGTTGCTTACAAAGCTTGTTGTTGTGTTTGTTGGATACAAATGCCTAATGCCATCCCATATTTATAGGGGAGGCTTGCCAAGCTCTAGAGATTCTAGAGAATTCTACCACTTCCTAGCTATTTACATGTGCTGGAATTGTAAGGAGAATTCTAGAGTATTTACAAGCTCAATGTGCTAGAGTTGCCTAGAACTTTCCGGAATTGGGCCAAGTTAGCACTCTTGGCCTTGTATTGGCTCTCTAGCCCAAAATTATGGGCAATTGGGCTAGCGAATTGGGCGGTCCGCAATAATGTGATATCATTTCTTTATTATTTTCTCTCAATTACCATTCATTGGAGTGACTATTTTTATTGGGTTTAATTTCTTTGTGAGAGTGTCACTACTTCCAGTGAGATTTTGGGGTTTGACATGTCATTCTTGAAGGTAGCTATGACAAAGTCTACTAGGCTGATTCATGTGGATGGTTGATGTGGGTGTGATGTTCCTATAGTCAATGCAGAGTCTAAGAGTACCATTGTTGAGTGTTAGAAAATGCATATTTATAAAGGAGAAAATCGTCATTTTACATTTCAAGTCTTACTAACAACCCTTAGTTTTATGTATTTAAGCTTCTTGTAATTTAATTATGTGTGTTTTATTTTAATTAAGTATTTTATGTATTTTAGGGGCATCATGGTCATTTCACAATAAACGAGAGATCAGACGGCAAAACGGACATCACTTTTGAACTCAAGACGGTCGAAAACCTTAGGAGAAGTATAAAAGGAAAAATGATACTGTTCACATGTACAGTACTATTCACGTGTACGGTACTGTCAATGTTACTGTTCACGACACTGTTCACATAGACGAATCGATGATGTGGGATTGACTGATGAGGTGTCACGATCCTGTTGGACTAAAATTCTTATGTACTGTTGATGGTAACGTGGCAGCATATCAGTGGACCAAAAATCTCACGTACGGTACATGCATCACACAGGATTATTTTCAACCAAACCGCGTTACTGTTCAACCCGGGTCAAACCGTGTTACTGTTCATCTGCGTGGTCAAACTGCGTACTGTTGACTGATGACGTGGCACAATCCTGAGCCTCCAAACTATTTTTAATCCGATGGCCATGATTTACTCCATGTATCTATAAAAAGGGGGCCTCCCCCCCCCTAATTGGATATCTCTGAATCCATTTTTAGAATCCATTTTCTGTAATTCCTTTTCCATCTTGTATTTTCTTCGTATTTTAATAAATTTCTATTTTGCCCCTAGTTCAATTATGAGTAGCTAATTTTCTTTCAAGTTTGGGTTGAAGGTGAAGTCTCAACATGTGTCATGGGCTTTATTTGGTAAATTTATTTTATCTTCCCCTCTAGTTTTTGTGGATGTTTTGACTTCACATCAACAAATAATACTAATCTTGTCTAGTACCACTTTGGTTTCACTGGCCCTCTAGTACAAGATTGTTATTATTTGGCACGATAAGTCTTTAGCACCATATTGATTAGAGTGTGGTTCATGAGGTGTGGATTCCCCCCTCATGATTTAATTGGCATTAATAAGGAATATTTAGCCCATGGTGCATGTTGATACGGATCCAGATACCCAAGTACGTCATTTCAATAGAATTCTCTTCAATTTATTCTCTCCGTTTCAATTCCAATTTTAGAATAATCTAAGTTACTTTCACCATAAATCCAACCACCCTCATACAAAATTAATTCTACATATAATTAAAATCCACCTCCTCGTGGGATCGACACTCGTCTCTATTAATCTATTCTACAATAGATTCGTGCACTTGCGAGTTCAATAAAATTTGCACAATAACCATCCTTTTTCTTAACAAACAAAACCGGAGCTCCCCATGGAGATACACTAGGTTTAATAAACCCTTTATTTACCAATTCTTGCAATTGAATCTTAAGTTCCTCTAGTTCAGCTGGAGCCATCCTATATGGCGTTATAGATATAGGAGCTGTTCCAGGGACTAAATCAATAGAAAACTCAATCTCTCTATTAGGTGGCAACCAAAGAAGTTCATCTGGAAATACATCTGGAAACTCCTTGACTACTGGAATATCCTCCAATCTCAACTCCCGAGCTTCAGTGTCTATACATGTGCAAGATAAGTCGAGCAACCTTTTCTTAGTAACTGTCTTGCATCAACGACCGATATGACATATGAGGGTAAAACTCTACGCTCACTACAAAATTTCTCCTGGTTTATTGAACACTCCCTCTCATTAGTTATCACTGTCCTCCCTCCCTTATTTGGAATACATTGAACTAGGCTCACCCACGAACTGTCTGATATTGGATATATGATTCTAGCATCCAACCATTTGATGATTTCCTTTTTCACCACTTCTTTCATAATATGGTTTAACCTTCTCTGATGCTCCACTGAATTGTTGTAGCAATCTTCTAACATAATTTTATGCATGAATATTGATGGGCTTATCCCCTTGATGTCTGCCATGGTCCATCCAATTGCTTTTCTGTATCTTCCAAGTATATCTACTGGACTCTGTTCTTGAACCGCATTCAAGGTAGAGGAAATGATTACAGAGAGTGTGTTATTTTGACCAAGATAAACATATTTCAAATGTGAAGGTAACAATTTTAATTCAAGACTAGGAGATGATTTAATAGATGTAAACTTGTTTTTAAAGATTCAGATGCTCAATAAACTTGTTATGCCTATCAGATTGCTTTTCTTCCATCCAATCTATCGAGTTCACTGCAACATCTTCCTCTTCTAAACCTTCAAAGGTAGTAACTTTGTTGATCTCATTACTGCAGCATCTATCGATTCTGTCTGCTACAACAAAATCCACAACACTTAGGAAATTGCAATCTTTTAATTCATCTTGGTTCTTCATAGCCTCTAGTACATTAAATGTGATTTACTGATCATTTACTCTCATGGTGAGCTCTCCTTTTTGCACATCTATCAGAGTCTTCCCAGTTGCTAGGAAAGGTCTTCCAAGTATAATGGGTACCTCTTTATCAGCTTCAAAGTCTAGTACAATGAAGTCTACTGAAAAGATGAATTTGTCAACCATTACCAGTACATCCTCAATTTTTCCTTCAGGATATGCATGAGATCTATCAGCTAATTGCAGAGTGACTGTTGTTGGTCTGCATTCCTCTACTTCCAGCTGTTTAAATACAGACAATGGCATCAGATTAATACTGGCTTCTAAATCACAAAGTTCTATGCCAGTGTACCTAGTTCCTATAGAGTAGGGTATTGTAAAACTTCCTCGATCCTTCACTTTTGTAGGAATCTCACTTTGGAGCATTTAACTGCTTTCCTTTGTTAAAGTAACCGTTTTAAATTCTCTCAGTCTTCTCTTTCGTGCCAAGATGTCTTTTAGAAATTTCACATAATTAGGCATTTGCTCCAAAGCTTCCACAAAAGGTATGTTGATGTGTAATTGCTTCAGCACTTCCAGGAATTTGCTGAACTGTTTGTCTTATTTTTGCTTCTGGAATCTCTGTGGGAAATATGGTGGATGTCTAAACTGCTGGGTAGCTTCAGGAGGTACCAAACTCTACTTGTTTGGTTTGTTGTAGGTTGTGGCAACTGGTGTTACAACTTTTTTTCAGCACGTACTGGTTGAGTTCCTTCTGAAGTTACTGTAGCTTGGCCCCTGTAACCAGTGTCTTGATGATTAGGTTATTGTGACATGCTTCCATCTTGAGGTGGTTTTTGTGAGGAATTAAATTCCATCCCTTTTCAGATCTCAAATTAATTACTTTGCAGTGTTCTTTACCCTCTCTGCTAGGGTCTTCTGTGTTGCTAGGTAAGCTTCCTTGAGTCCTGCTACTCATTGCTGTGGCAAGTTGTCCCATTTGGTTTTTCAGATTCCTCAATGATACAATTTGACTCTGCACAATTGCTTCATTTTTTGCAATGTATTCCTTAATGAGTGCTTCCAGTGAAGTGATTAGATCTTGACTGATATGTTTTTCCCCTCGACTCTACTGATGAAAACCAGTGGTTGAGTGTTCCTATTTTGTCCATTTAATACTGGAGCATTTCGATTCTGACTGCTCCATGAAAAATTTGGGTATTGTTTCCAGCCAGAGTTATAAGTATTTAAATATGGGTTGCTTTGAAGCTGTCGATTGAAATTACCCACATAGTTTACTGAAGCTGGATTTCCAAGAAAATTATCAAAGTCATGTTCTTCACCACAGTATACACAAGAAAGTTCAGCAACTTGCTTCACTACTACTGGAGCAGATGTCATGGCCTTTACCATGTTAGTCAATGAGGTCACTTGCGCTGCTAATGCTGCAATTGTATCTATGTTATGTACCCCTACTGTTCCTCTTGCTACTGGTTGCCTAGTTGATGGCCACTGATAATTATTATTGGCAATTCTCTCCAAAATTTCATAAGTTTCAGTGTAAGATTTGGATAACAGAGCTCCATTTACTGAAACATCCACTATTAATCTTGTACTCAGATTTAACCCATTGTAGAAAGTTTCCAATTGAATGCAACAAGGAATTTCATGATGAGGACACCTTCTGAGCAGTTTTTTAAATCTTTCCCAAGCCTCATACAAACTCTCATCTTAAAGTTGATAGAAAGAAGTAATCTCATTCCGCAATTTTGCATTTTTTGTTAGTGAAAAATATTTCGTTAGGAATTTATCAGCCAACTCATTCCATGTAGTGATGGAATCAGATGGTAACAAATTTAACCATGCTCTTGCTCGATCTCTTAAGGAATAAGGAAAAAGCCTCAATCTTAAGGCATCTTGTGTTGCTCCAAAAATCTTGAAAGCATCACTTAGTTACAAGAACAACTTGAGATGGAGATGAGGATCTTCATTTGGCAATCTATTGAATTGGCCTACTGTTTGCAACATTTGAAATATCACTGGCTTCAATTTAAAGTTTGCGGCCTCTACTTCAGGTCTGATTATCACAGGGTGTACAACTTAAGGAGTTAACACATCATAATCTTTAATAGCTCTGTCTCTGTCATCAACCATGTAAATAATGTTGTTATGGCCTGGTTGTCTCTGGTTAGCACGTTCATTCTGCTCTTCTTAAATGTTGACTAGTTGTAAAGGCATGTGAGGGTCCAAATTTCCCACATTCGGCAAATTATTCGTACCTGAAACAATTATTGAATTCCTTTGCTCTCTTCACAGTCTCCCAACAGTTCTTTAAATCTCAGGATCAAATTGGAATACCACATATCCGTCTTTGCGCATGCAAGTATTGATTTGCCGATAAATAGAATGAATCAAATCAAACTGCCGCTATCAAGATTTACTTCACACTTTAAAAATAAACAATCAATCCCCGACAACAGTGCCAAAAACTTATTGGTTAATTTTATAATCAAATACTACTAATGCTAATGTGCAAGTATACACAACAAGTAATAAAGTGATGAATATTCAAGATCGTCTCCATAGGGATTGATGTCACTTGAAATGCTATAGCAATCATAATAGTGCAAATTAACTTAAGTCCGAAGTTAATAAACGTAAAGTAGGTTCTATCGAAATTGATGATTGTGAGAGAATAAAATAAAACAATACCGTAATGAAATAAACTAAATTAAATGTGTCTAAGATTCAATTGAGACCATGGTAGTTGAATGATCAAACACTCCTTATGAGCTAACTACTTTTCATCAAGTTAACACCAGTTGTTACGGCAAGTGCTGCAGCATTAGGTAGAATTAATCTGCATCCTCAGCTGTCGCGTATTGGAACTCTCATACCCTTAAATATATTAGCAATGACCAGTTGCTAATCTACTTATGATATGACCTTATAACCCTTTAGTCTCTCCACCCTACAAGATCAAGTAATACTCTAATAATATCCGCTAAGACATGCCCTTTTGCGGCTCTATCTTAACTTGAACTATTAAATGGGTGGCCAACCGAAATAACAGTTATATTAATAATAACTACTAGAGTAAAATATTACAGCAATGACATAACAACACATAAGAACAGTTAAGAACCCATTAGATTGTTTGTCACTCACCTACAAGAAAATCTAGTTCATATTCTGAATGAGAAAAACAAACATCAATATATTGTTCACGGGATACATCAGAACGATCAAATAAAAAAGAAAAGTATAAGTTAAGAACGGCAAAAAGCAAATCCAAATAACTCTGTAGGTTTCCTCAATGCTCCTGAAGTCGTCCTCTCAAGTCTTATCTTCTTCTTCTCCTTTTTTCTCTAATGTATTAATGATAATTCCTTTTGTCGCCGTTTTATGTGGTGCGCGCCCCCTTTTATATTGCAAACTAGGGTAAATAAAAGTCTATGGTCGTGCATGGGATAAATTAACAAACATGCATATAGCAAATCTGCAGCTGACCCGCGCTTAAGTTTTCTCCCTTAGTGCTCCTAGATTACTATAGCACTAGTTGCTCTAACAACAGCTACAACACTGCACTGTTCCCGATTGTGCTTTCTTCTTTTGCTGCCATCTTCTTTCCCCCTCTTGCTAGTTTAATGTCTCAACATCCCTTCATGAATTAAGAACTTCTGAAAACCTACAATTATGCACATGTTTTGAGCACAAATTACTTTGATTCAAGAAAACTTATTAAGACTCAATAAAATGAATGTTTATGCAAAATATAACCAAAATGTAATAAAAACGCCTTATTTGCTCTCTAAGTGATCTTGATTTAAGTCTAGAATTGATGTAATAACTCTCATTTCATAGAGTTATCAATAACATTTCTTAATCATGCAATTAAAAATTATTTCATTTCATCTTCAGCGAAAAAACTCTTCATTTGTGCTCCTACTGCTAATGAGTTACTTGATCTTTTGCAAGCTTACAAACCAGAGCCAGATCCCGTGACTTTGGCGTTGGATTGGGCAACTAAGGACGATGGCAGTAACTCTCATAAAAAGTGTAAATTAGATTTAACTCTTCGTTTGTAAATATTTCCAACAGTGGCCAGGTGATATCTTTTAAACTCTACTTCTTTTTTAGACATTGAGGACAATGTCTCTTTCAGGTTGGGGGGAGGGAATAGTTGATAATTGTGGAATGTCTCAGTCCTAGTGATGTTTTTACTAATTTTTGTTGTAAAGACTAACTTTGAATAAAAATTTGAGCCGAAGATGGCAGAATATAAAATGTAGTGCCTCTAGAAACGCATCTTCTTGAGTTTAGTGTTTTGTTTCCCAAAAACAAATGTCTTCTAACATTTTGTTTTTTGTCTTTTTTCTATTTTTCTCTTAATCATCTCCCTTAAGTTTTTGCAATCAGTCTCAATTTCTTTTAGTGTTTCTTTAACAAAAAAAAAGAGTTTTCTTTTTCGGTGTGATCTTTTAACATTGGATAACATGATGATTTTCAAAATTTAGTATTTGTATTATCTTTATCCTTGAGTTATGTTACACTATACTTTTCCTTTTGCATGTTGAAACGTAAATTGAGAAATTAGATGAGTGAAATTGATTAAGTCATTTGGAGGAATATACATATCATAAAAAGACCAAGCGAGTTTTTGAGCCTATTATCTTTGGAGAGTAACTATATTTGCCTATACAACTTCACAATTTATTAAGATCTCAATATTTTCTTTAAAAGAAAAAAAGAAAGTTTGTGCAGCCGCATCTAAAAGTCCATTGAACTAGTGAATATGAAAAATTATATAGAGCCCTAAAAGATGACAGAAGGCCCTATTTGATCCGTTTGAGCCTTTCTACCCAACCCTATTATAAAGAATCCATAGTTAACCTCGTTGAGCCTTTAATAAAAAAAAAATTCTTTGGTAACCTATCATATTTTCCTACTCTAATGAGGAGTATCACCTTATGTTTTATGTTTTCCATCACCCAATTATGTTTGAAAATAGGGATGATTATGTATTCCTAATAATGGTGCTATAAAAAAAAAGAAAAAAAAAGATGATATGTATATATGAATAAATAAAATAAAATATAAAATAAAAAATCCAAGCAAAAAATAACATCTTGTAATCTAAAAAAAAGTCCCTTATTTTTCAAACATATATTTTTGTTTTCCCTATTACTTTTTTTGTTATCCATGACCCTAACTTACGTTACGTCCTAATAAAAGTCCTTGATTTTATGGAACTATAGTCTGAAGTAAAGTTGGTGATATGGACTAAAAGATGTGGTGATGCATAAAAATAAAAATAACTTTTGTTAGTAAATTCCTTGGATTTGAGATCATTTAATTTCTAAACTGTGGGCATTATTTTTTTTTATCTTGGTGAGAGTGTGTGATATTATTTTATTATCCTCTCAAATTTACCATTTTTTTAGAGTGACAATTTAATTTGGGGTATATCTTCTTTCGAGAAAGTCACTCTTAATCGTGAGATTTTGGGGTTTGATGTATCATTCTTAAAAGTAGCTTGATTAATGTAGCCCTGATAATTGATCAATTTATAGGATTTTATTGAATTGTTTTGTGCGGGTGTGATTTTCTTTAGGCTGAAGATAATGCTAATACTTTTATTTGATTGTTGTCATTAATCTGATGAAAAAAAAGTAAACACAATTCTTTAAAAAAAAATTTCAATTTGGTTTTGAAATTTCTCTAAATTTTTATCGCTTAAATTGCTAAGGCCTAGCAATAAGCTAGTTGGGGGTGTGATTAACACTAAAAAGTGTACGTGTAATAAGGATAAAATTATTAGTTTTTCACTTAAAGTGTTGATTAATGCGTGCATAACTTATAAATTATGTGAATGCTCCACAAATAAATTTTTATGTTAAATTAATTCGCTATATGTTAATTTTTATCTTATAAATATTTTTCAGGAATAAATTGGACTTGAAAGTGGGAACAAATAAGGACTGTTGGAGTAATTTGGAAGCATTATTGAGGAGATGTAAATAAAATAAAATAAAAATAAAAAATGAAAATGAATAAAATAATTAAAAAAACAAACGAACTAAAACAAATAAATTAGTTCCTCGTGATAGTCAAGTGGCCATGACGGCCACTTGACCATCACACATTTCAAAACAATGATAATGTATATACTAATAATAAAATAATAAATAAATAATAAAATAAATTAAGTTAAAGCATTTGTTGTCTATAAAAAGGAGGCAATTGAGCGGAGGCGAGGGGCGAAGCTATTTTAAGAAGCTTAAGTCGATTTCTGAGAGAGGAGTTGTAGCCAAAAGGGAACTGAAGAATTTCTATCTTTTTTTTTTCTTCTTTCCTTTTGTATGAATTTTCCTTGTAACATATTTCAAAAGTTTATCAAATAAAAAGAGTGTTTTGTTTTCTTACGTGAGTATGTAGCCTTTTAGTCTCTACAAGTACGGCAAGACCTTTCCAATAGTGTACTTCTAAATTAATTAAACATTTGCCCAACATCCAAGTCACGTATGTAATATCCAGTCATGTAAAAGCCTAAGCATACATAAGACTTTCTACCACTAACGTATAAGGAATATTGTGTATTTTTCTCTTTAAAATTATTCTTAAGACACTTATTAAGACTAAATTTGTCTCTATTAGCCATAAGGGTGTCACTTAGTCTGCAATCTTGCATGCCATAT
The DNA here is from genome assembly GCF_000493195.1 of Citrus x clementina. NCBI lineage: Eukaryota > Viridiplantae > Streptophyta > Magnoliopsida > Sapindales > Rutaceae > Citrus > Citrus x clementina. The sequence continues at coordinate 18,382,266 of NW_006262339.1, read as the reverse complement.
ATGTGTTATTTCTGAGAATAAGCAATATATATTTCTAAAGCTCGAGAGACATGCTTTACTGTAGCATTACAAAGAGAAAAAAAATGCTAAGCTTAGAGCGGTTTTAATCTGTATTGTGGAGTGTCATTGTAATCAGCCATTCTTGTTCAATAAAGCTTCTGCCCTAGCTGGCATTTTCAGCCGTGGATGTAGGTTCCTTTGTGTAACTGAACTACGTTAGTTTATTTGTGTATTGATAATTCTTGATTCCTCTGTCTTTCTTACTTCTCGTCTTGTCTTGCATTTGTTGATTCTGAGTTCGTGAGTTAGTAATTCTTGCTTAAAGAGTTTGATATAGCTCAGTTAACATAACAAACTAGTATCAGAGCCTAGTTTTGTTTGGGATCAAATTCTAAAATGGCAAGCACTAGGGTTGATGTTGAAAATTTAATGGAGGTAAGGACTTTTGTCTCTGGAGTCTAAAGATGAAAGCAATTCTGATTTAGTAAGGGCTTGACAGTGCTCTCGATGATGAAGAAGATCCTATGGCTAAGAAAAAAAGGGTGAAGGGTTTTCAAGTTTTGGTGGAGACCAGAGAGCCATTAACAACAAGGCCCATAGCACGATTATCTTGCATCTTTCTAATTAAGTATTAAGAGAAGTGGCAAAAGAAAAGTCTGCATCTGGGTTGTAGTTAAAACTTGAAGAGTTATATCTGAAGAAATCCTTAGTAATGAGGTTGTAAATGAAAAGGAAATTGTATACATTCTCAATGAAAGATGAGGTAGTAATAAAAAAACCATCTAGATGAGTTTAATAAACTCATTCTTGATCTTGAGAATGTAAACATAGTTCTTGAAAATGAAGACAGGGCACTTATCTTACTAAGTTCCCTTCTAGATTCTTATGAACATTTTGTTGACACCCTTCTCTATGGAAAACAAACTCTCACATTAAAAGATGTAAAAAATGCTCTGGAGTCTAAAGACTTAAAGAAAATGGCAGAAGGGAATGATCAAAGCAATGTTGAAGGCCTGGTTGCCAAGGGAAAGTCAGATAAGAAAAATAATAAACAAAAGAAGAACAACAATCAGAAAAATAAAGCTGAGAAAAAGAATAAGAAAAGGAAATGTTATTCCTGCCAGAAGGAAGGGCACTGCATTAAAGATTATTTTGAGAAAAAAGCTAGAAGAACTTTAAAAGAAGTCAAATGGGAAGGCTGCAGTAGCCTCGGAGGATGAAGGAGATTATGATTATACTGATGACTTAGTAGCCGCAGAGAAACATCCAACTGGTAAGTAGATCTTAGACTCTGGTTGTTCTTTCCACATATGCCCGAATAAAGAGTTCTTTAAAACCTTTGAAAATGTAAATGGTGGGAAGGTACTGCTAAGGAATAATTTTGCTTGCAAAGTATCTAGAATATGAATCATTAGCTTAAAAATGTATAATAGTGTCACTAGAGACTTACATCATGTGAGATATGTTCTTGAACTCAAAAGGAATTTAATATCCCTAGGAATGGTTTATCAGTCAGGGTGTACTATTAATGTTGAAGATCGAGTAATACAGGTTATTGACAAGGGTGTTGTTGTTATGAAAGGGGTTAGGAAAAATGAGATGTATATACTTGTTGGATCCTCATCTGTGCATGGGATCTCAATAAGTGTGACCAGAGATAGAACTAAACTCTGGCACATGAGACTAGCTCGTATCAATGAAAGAGGTCTCAGGGGGTTAAACAATCAGAGCCTGTTTGGTGATGAAAAAATTTCCTCCTTAAAATTTTGTGAGAAATGTGTATTTGGGAAGGCTAGAAGGTAGAAATTTAGTATGGGGAAACAAAAAACCAAGCAGACCTTAGATTACATTCAGTCATATCTTTAGGGGCCATCACAAGTTCCATCTCTAGGTGGAGCTGGGTACTTTGTGTCCTTTATAGATGGCTTCTCGAGGAAGGTATGGATTTATGTGTTAAAACACAAAAATGAGGCGTTGGAGAAGTTTAAGGAGTGGACAACTCTGATGGAGAATCAAATTGATAAGAAAATAAAAAGGCTAAGGACTGATAATGGCCTGGAATATGGCAGTAGAGAGTTTAAAGAATTCTGCAAATCAAAGGCATAACAAGGCATAGAACTGTTACATACACTCCACAGCAAAATGGGCTTGTAGAGAGAATGAACAGAAACTTAATAGAAAGGGTTAGATGTATGATGCTGAATGCAAATTTATCTAAAGTTTTTTGGGCTGAGGCAGTCACAACAGCTACCTACTTGATCAACAAATGCCCATCCTCAGCTCTAGTCTTCAAAACACCACAGGAGATTTGGTTAGGGAAATCACCAGATTTGAGTAACATGAGAATCTTTGGGTGCCCTGCATATGCTCATGTAAAACAAGATAAGCTTGAACTAAGGGCCATTAAGGGATATTTTTTGGGATATCCAGAGGGCATAAAAGGGTACACGTTGTGGACTGTTGACGGCAAGCCTTATAGAGTACTAGTTAGCAGAGATGTTATATTTGATGAATAGTCAATGCTGCAATCAAAAATAGAAACTAAAATCACTACTACACACACTCAAACAACAAAAAGTATTGGACAAGAGGTAGAGTACTTTGACAGTCGTAAGACTAATGAAAAAGCTACTGAACTATTCAAAGAATGGAAGAAATCATCTGAATTGGAAAATTACCAACTTGCCAGAGATAAGGAAAGAAGAAATGTCAAAATGCCAAGGAAATATGGCATAGCTAATCTTATTTCTTATGCACTGACTGTTGCAAATGATGTAAATGGTAGTGAACCCATGAGTTTTAAAAAAGCAATGAGCAGTAATGATAAAATGAAGTGGTATGTTGCAATGTATGATGAAATAACCTCACTAAGTAAAAATAACACCTGGATCTTAGTTAATAAGCCTCCCAACAAGAAACTTATTGGTAGTAAGTGGATTTTCAAATTGAAAGCTAGAGCTTCTAATAAAGAATCACCCAGGCAGAGGGCCAGACTTGTGGCAAAAGGATTCACACAAAGGGAAGGAGTTGACTTCAATGAAGTGTTCTCACCTGTAGTTAAATACAACTTTACAATGCTACTGTTGGCCCTCTCTGCATACGATGACCTGAAATTAGAGCAGATGGATGTTAAAACTGTATTTTTACATGACAGTCTTGATGAAGAGATCTTCATGGCTCAACCTGAAGGGTTCATTGAGAGAGAATCAGAGGACAAGGTGTGTTTGCTAAAAAATAGCTTGTATGGCCTCAAGCAATCCCCTAGGCAGTGGTATTTTAAGTTTGATGAGTTCATGTCAAGCCTTGGATATTACAGGAGCCAATTTGACAGCTGGGTCTATTACAAATTCCTATCTAGTAGTGTTGATATTTACGTACTCCTTTATCTTACTGACATGCTTATTGCATGTAAACAAAAGGAAGAAACAAATAAGCTCAAAGTGGAACTCAGTAATTGGAACTCAGCACTGAATCTGAAATGAAGGATTTGGGTGCAGTTACAAAAATCCTAAGTATACAGATAATAAGGGACAGACACTCAAAGACCTTGTACCTTTCTCAAGTTGACTATGTGAATAAGGTTTTAACTAGATTCAATATAGAAGAATCAAAACTTGTTACAATACCTCTGTCAGCACACTTCAAGCTGTCCAAGTCACTGGAACCTGTAACTGATGCTGACATTAGCTATATGCAAAAGATTACCTATAATTCTAGTGTTGTTGGCAGCATAATGTATGTCATGGTTTGCACTAGACCTGACTTGGCACATGAAGTTGGTGTTATCAATAGGTTTATGCGAAATCAAGGCAAGGGTCACTGGAGTGCAGTACAATGGGTCCTGAGGTATCTTAAAGGGACTATTGCTGCTCCCTTTGTGTTCGAAAAAATAGATGGAACATCACCTGAAGTAGCTGGGTTTGTAGACTCTGATTATGCAGCAGATATGGATATAAGAAGATCTATTACAGGGTTTGTATTTACAATGTGTGGAGGTGCAATAAGTTGGAAATCCTCTCTTCAACCAATAATTGCTCTTTCAATGATAGAAGCTGAGTACATTGCACTCACAGAAGCTGTTAAGGAGGCAATCTAGTTGAGAGGGTTGGTCTCTGAATTAGGGTTTAAATAAAAAGCTGTTAAAGTTAGTTGTGATAGCTCAAGTGCCATACAGTTAAGTAAAAATCCTAAGTATCATGAAAAAACTAAACATATTGATGTTAGAATGCATTTCATAAAGGATGAAATTAGCAAAAGAGTGGTGAATGTCGTCAAGGTACCTTCTGAGGTCAACTCAGCTGACATGTTAACCAAGCCATTGCCATCAGTCAAGTTCAGGAACTTGCTAAACTTGATTGGAAGTGTTGGCTTGTGATCCAAGCTTACTATTGTTAATTCGGTGTAGGGGAAGCATGAACAGAATAGAACTAAGGTGGAGATTTGTCAAGCCAAAATTAATTATTTTCTTTTATGAGCTTGCTGAGGTGGCTGATGAGCTGGCGTTAGTGGGGTCTAAGAGAATAAGCAGTTAGTCATAATGACTTGGTTGTGTTAGTGGAAACACATATGTGAAAAGTAATATATATGTGTTATTTATAAAGCTCGAGAGACATGCTTTACTGCAGCATTACAAAGAGAAAAAAAATGTTAAGCTTAGAGAGGTTTTAATTTGTATTGTGGAGTGTCATTGTAATCAGCCATTCTTGTTCAATAAAGCTTTTACCCTAGCTGGCATTTTCAGTAGTGGATGTAGGCTCCTTTGTGGAACTGAACCATGTTAGTTTCTTTGTGTATTGATAATTCTTGATTCCTTTGTCTTTCTTGCTTCTCGTCCTGTCTTGCATTTGTTGATTCTGAGTTTGTGAGTTAGTAATTCTTATTTAAAGAGTTTGATATAGCTCAGTTAACATAACATTTTTGATATAGCTTTTTTGTGATAATTGAAGAGTATCTTTGGATTGATCCCAATGTATCTTTATGCCTAACACGAAAGAGGTGTCACCAAGATCTTTGATAACTCTATGAAATGAGAGTTATCATGGCACTTTTGGATTTAAATCAATATTACGTAGAGAGTAAATGTCATGTTTTTATTGCATTTTAGTTATATTTTGACTAAATATTCATTTTAGTTTATTTTTAATAAATTGTGTTGCTTTAGAATAATTTGTGTGTTTAGATTGTATGCATAATTGTAGGTGACTGGAAGTTCAAATTTAAAAGGAGGAATGCAGTTACAATAGGCTTGCAAAAATAAAGAAAAAGCATAGCTACAGAAGAATTAAAGCAAGCTTGGAATAGTGCAGATGTTGTAATTAAAATAAGTATTATCAAAACAACATGTTATAGCAAACATGCAGCAACACATATATTTGGTCAATTAACCACCAAGATTGTTTATCACTCAACCTAAATTTAGTTCATGGTTTGTAAGAGAAAAATATATAAAAAAATTTAAGCCATCAAATACATCCCCATGATTAAAGAGTAAACGAGAAAACAAGAAAAGAATAAGAAGGACTGATTTCCCTATTGATCTTTGCAATTTCTCCTCTGATGAACCCTAAATCTTGCTCTTGAATTCTGTTTTTCTTTTGTTTCTTTCAGTTTTTCTTCTTTATTGACGGCTCTCTTCTTTCTTTCTTTGTGTGCCTCTTTTATAGCTTATAATTAGGGAAACTAGAAGTCTAAGGCACGTATAATCAAGATTTGCAAACTCTAGATCGCAATCGTCTAAGCATCACAAACGAAATTTTCTTTGTCAATGTTCCAGGGTTCACATTGTAGGGTAAGTAGAACCTAAACGTATAATGCTATATCTTATGTTACTATAACAATTGGTCACTATTAAGTTATATTAAGGAATAAGATATCCAACAAGCGACAACTGAGCATACATAAGGATTTTGCTCAGTGTTGTAGCAGATGCTATAGCAACCAAACCAAAAGTTCGAAAAATAGTCAAAAGTCATTAAATGAGTTTAATCACTCAACTACTTCATTCTTATTAGTTATATCCCTGTGTTTGACGTGAGAGTTTTATTTATTGCATTTATTAGCATTTTATTTTAATTAGATTCTTTAGTTTCAGAAATTGCCTTAATTTAGTTTAGAACAAAATTACATTGTTAAGATTGTTGTAGCAACTCATACAAAATCAATCACTGTGGAGACGATCTCGAATACTTATCATTATATTACCTGTTGTGTACACTTATACATTGACACCAATAGCATTAGAAAAAGTACAACAAGTTTTTGGCGTCATTTGACACGACTCAAAAGTATATTACTCCCAAGTATAAGAGTGTCTAGTTATAATATAGCCCGGTGAGTCCGGGGTCGAACCACAAGAAATTTTAAAATCTAGTTGTCAATTTGTTAAACAAAGAAAATTAATTGTAGGGAAAATAAATTATTTTAAAATATGTTAAGGTTACGGGATCCACTCTCAGTATTCAATCTATAATTTTAATACTCTCTCATTTATATTTTGCCTCACTTTTACCAGTTAATTATTATATCATTTAATTCTATGTGTGTGGATAAATATGGAATAAAGTACCTAATGTGCCACACTATACTAGTGTGTCAACATTATGTCAAAATACTATACAGATCCAAAGAAATTTATAAATTACCATGACATAAAAATAACTAAAAAAGAATACAATAAACTTAAAAACTCATTTGAGAAAATAATAAATTTAATAGTTTGAAACATTGAGTTTCACCCATCACCTTAGCTTAATAAAATTAACCACTCATATTGAAAGAAAACACAACACTCTTTTAATTTGATAAACTTTTTGAAATATATTACAAAGAAAATTGATACAGATGGAAACAAGAAAAGAAAAGAAACAAAAAAAGAAAGAAATTCTTCAGTTACACCATTGGCTATCACTCTCTCTCAGAACGCGGCTCCCTAGCTTCCGGCCTCTTCTTCAGCTCATTTGCCTCCTTTTTATAGGCAACAAATGCTTTAAAAGTTAACATATTGTGAATTAGTTTAACACAAAAATTTATTTGGGGAGCATTCATATAATTTATAAGTTATGTGCACATTAATCAACACTTTAAATGAAAAACTAATAATTTTATCCTTAATACACGTACACTTTTTAATGTTAATAATCATTGTCAGGGATTGATTGTTCATTGTGATTTGTGAAATTTGTCTTAAACGGTGCTAATTTTTTATTTTATTTTAATTTGTTATTTTGTTGACAATAAAACTCTTACATGCGCAAATATACACCTGTTGAATTCCAGTTCAATTCAGAAATTGAAAGAACCCCATGAGGATTAAGAAGAGAGAAAAGCGATTCAAAAATTACTGTAGCAATGGGTGATTTACAAGATATAACGAATTTGAACTCTCAAGGAGAAATACAACCAATGAGGTTAGAATGGGCAGTTTATTTATGGGCCACTAGAGAATAACAACATTATTCATATGGCAGATGATAGAGACAGAGCTATTAGAGATTATGCAGTATTGACTCCTCGAGTCATAAACCCTGGAATAGTTAAACCCGAAGTGCATGCTAATAATTTTGAGCTTAAACCTGTGATGTTTCAGATGCTTCAAACAATGGGGCAATTTAATGGACTGCCATAAGAAGATTCTCACATTCATCTTAAGTTGTTTTTAGAAGTAAGTCATTCTTTCAAGATTGTTGGAGCATCACAGGAAGCAATTAGGCTCTTACTTTTCCCGTTTTCTTTGAGAGATCGAGCAAGAGTATGGTTGAATTATTTACCACCAGATTCCATCACTACATGGAATTACTAGGCTGAAAATTTTTGATGAAATACTTTCCACTAACCAAGAATGCGAGATCACATATTTCCATCAACTTGAAGATGAGAGTTTGTATAATGCATGGGAAAGATTTAAGGAGTTACTCAAGAGATATCCTCATCAAGTTATTCCTTACTTCATATAGTTGGAAATCTTCTATAATGATCTCAACCAAAGCACTAGATTAATGGTGGACGCTTAAGCAAATAAGGCCTTGTTATCTAAGTCTTACAATGAGGCATATGAGATTTTGGAGAGAATAGACAACAATAACTACCAGTGGCCATCAACTAGGTAAGTTACAACAAGAGGAACAGTAGGTGTTCATAATATAAACGCCTTAACAACATTATCAGCCCAAGTAACCTCATTAACAAATATGGTGAAGGCGATGGCCACTGCTCCAGCAACTATTAACCAAGTTGCTGAAGTATCCTGTGTTTATTATGGAAAGGGGCACTCATTTGACAATTGCCCTGAAAATGCAACCTCAGTTAATTATGTGGGCAACTTCAATAGACAAAATCAGAGCAATCCATATTGAAACACCTACAACCCTAGATGGAGACAACACCCAAAATTTTCATAAAGAATTCAGAATAAGCATGCTGACGTACCCAATGGATAGAATAGACCTGCTCAACCACCTAAATTTTATCAGCAAAATCAAGGGCAAAGAAGTATCAGTAATGATCAACTCAGCTCCCTTGAAGCTTTAATTAAGGAATATATCGTGAAAAATGAAGTGGTTTTCCAAAGTCATGTTGTATTATTGAGAAACCTAAAAAGTCAGATCGAACAACTTGCTACAGCATTGACCAACAAACCTCCGGGCAGTTTACCCAACAATATAGAGAATCCAAGGAGAGAAGGAAAAGAGCATTACAAGGTGATTAACTTGAGATTTGGAAAGGATGTTCATATTCCTGTTGGAGTACCAAAAAGAAGAGTAGAACCCATTTCAACCTAAGAGCAGCACCAATAACAACAGAAAAGGGTAGAGCAAAAGAAAAGTTGTTTATAAACCTTGCTACATATCAATATCCCTTTTGTGGAAGCTCTATAGCAAATGCCAAATTAGGCGAAATTTTCGAGGGATATTTTGACAAAGAAAAGAAGACTTGAGAATTTGAAATAGTCGCTCTAACACAAGAATGCACCCATATGCTTCATAACAAAATTTGTCAAAAGTTAAAAGATCCAGGGAGTTTCATAATTCCATGTTCCATTAGAACTAGATAAAGTAGTAAAACACTTTGTGATATGGGGGCTAGCATCAACCTCATGTTGTTATCAGCGTTCAAGTAATTGGAAGTTGGAGAAGTTAGGCCAACAACAATGACTTTACAACTTACTGATCGATCTCATGCTTATTCAGAAGTGAAGATTGAAGATGTGTTCGTGAAGGTGGATAAATTTATTTTCCTAGTGGATTTCATAGTGTTGTACTTCGATATAGATAAAGAAGTGCCAATCATTTTACGTAGACCTTTTTTAGCCACAGGAAAGACTCTAATTGATGTACAAAGAGAAGAGTTAACTATGCAGATGAATGACCAGCAAGTTACATTTAATGTGTTGGATGCAATAAAGAATCCAAATGAGATTGAAGACTATAATTTTATCAGTGTCGTGGACTTTGTTGTAACAGAAAAGTTAAGCAGTTGCTGCAGTAAGGAGGAAATCAATACTGTAATATTTGAAGAACTTGATGATGAAGACCATGAAGCAGCTAACAGCATTATCAGGGGAAAAGTAACCCGTAAGAAATGATAAACATTTTGAATCTTTATATCTCTCAAACAAATCAAGAAAAGAGTTTGGTGGACGTATTGGAGAGATACAAGAAGGCTATTGGCTGAGAGATCAAACAAGAGCAATCAAGGATGGTCAAACTGAAGGGCCTAAAATCAAGTGCTAATTAGGATGAAACCCAATAATTAGGGGAGTTATTTTAATTTTTCTTTCAATATTAAGTCTAGTTTTGCATATTTGTCGTTTACGATTTTTGTCATTTTGGATTGATTATTTAATTTATTTTCTTTCCTTTATTTTATTGCAGCATATACACATATATAAAAAAAAAGGCTAAGAAACTAACACGAGTTGTTGCAGTATTACATATCACATGACAGCTGGAAAGTGGTTATCATCCACCAAGGACTTCATTGCAGTTGCTGCAGCACCAGATTAATTGCTGCAGCAGCTATTTATACCATTGCATTGACAAATCCATGAAATTCATTTTATTGTTGGGAGTAATTTCGCCAGCTGGCGTCGGCAAATCAGAATTATGGATAACGAAGGATTGTGAAATCCCTAGATTCCCCATATCAATATCCTTTCCTTTTCACATTTAGATTTGTTTTAAAGTTTAAAATATTATTTCCAAACTTATGCTATTAATTATTTTCCTCTTTCAACTTTATCACTACTTATAAATTAGGGACTGTAGCATCTTTTATTCTCACCCAAATTCTTTCTCTTCCCGTCAACACTTTTCATCATTATTTGCGATCCTTTTCATGATTTATTTTTCTATTAGGCACCAAACAAATGCACTTACATGCTCTAGCAATAACGAGATATAAGAAGATAGCTGCTCAATTAAAGAATCCATTCATCCCGCTTTAAAACAATACAAAGTCAAGGAAAATTTTGAAGAATTTATCGAGCCGAGAATGATCCAGACTTTCCAAATTCACTATTACAGCGGTTCAATTTTGGCGAGATAAAAGAAACAGCTACCACAGAAGCAAGTGAAGATGTTGGAGCAAGAAAGGAAAAAAAGGAAAGTTTAAGGAAGATTACCAACCAGAGCAAAAAGAAGCAGAGGATACTGAAGTAAAAAAAGAAATCTCAGAAGGGGAAAAGGAAGAAGAGGGAGATACAAAAGATGAAGACATAAAGGAAGAACTCCTAATAGTGACTCCTTCACGCAAAGGCAAATAAAAAATTCCAGATGACGAGGAGTCCGTATTTGATTGAGATGAGGATGTTGATGCAACTATTAAGCAAGCCATTGAGCAAGTCTTATTGCCAACATTACTGTTGAAGAACCTACTGCAGCAACGCTTGGTCTAGGTGCTCCACAACAAACTCCAACCAAATCTCCTTCTATAGCTCCGAAGGGATCTAGCAAACGTAAAGGGGCACAAACCTCTAGAGGTGCTACAGCACCAGAAAAGCCAGAGCACAAGCAAACCATACCAATTCAGCCTAAAGCTGCTGAACCTACTGAAACCCCACCAATCAGTCCAACTTTGAGTCAGAAAAAGAAGTAGCCAGCTGTCATACCGTAAGGTTCACCTAAAGAACATTTGAGAAGTGCATCGAAAAAGAATTGAACGATTTCAACTCGTGCTATAGTAGAAAGTCCAACAATATGGGAATCTGCCCTACTAGCCAGTTTCTTTTATTGCTTTGTAAAAGCTTTTTGTTTCATTTAGTTTTAATTTTTATTTATTCTATATGTCTTTTTAGTTAGTATATGCATATTTATCATTTGTTTTATTTTGTGTGCTTGTGAGGACACAACACCTTTCAAGTTTAGGGGGGTTGTTATGTTAGAATAAATGTGTTTGTGAGTGCATATGTTTGTGTTATGTGAAGCTTTGTTGTCTAGTATTAGAGTATGAATTGGAAAACCTAATGAAGATAAATTGAGTGTCATTCAATGTTAGTGATTGCGAAGTAGGGATAGTTTATAGATGGGGGCTGAAATTTTGTCTCAACACTTAGCAGAAAAATAGAAGGGTAGAAAAATCTCAAGTTTGAGGAAAAATTTTTATGTTGAGTTATGCTTATTATGAAATAAATTCTACTAATGACTTAAGCTACTGAGTAACCAAGTCTTAATATGAACCCCATATACAGACTTGAGTCCAAAGGCAACAAGAGTTATGAGCATTGCTGTAACAACAATAAAACCATAAAAAAAAAAGAGAATGTCCTTTGTTTAGGATATTGAGTAGCCAAGTCTGTTCATGAACCCCATGTTCAACCTTGAGTTGAAGGTGTCTGTAGATAAGAATAAATTATGAGTATTGCTGCAGCAACTCTGATTTGTGCATTAGTTGAGTAATTGGGTGTCATCACCACAAGTGACAGACATTCACATGAAAAATCAATAAAATATTGAAGAGAATTTAAAAAAATTATTTATTTTTTTGTAGCACAGTTTTAAGGCCTAAGTTTAGAACTGAACTGCTATGACAATTGTGCATGATTAAGCGTGTGATTTGAGGGTTGAAGAATCCTTGCAAATGTAATGAAAAAGTTACATGATTGTGTGATTGAAGTGTTAGTGTTGTTGTCATCACTTTGAGCACAAGTAATGGTTAAGTTTGGGGGTGTGATAACTATCTATAAAATGAGATTTATCAAGGCAATTTTTGACTTAAATCAATATTACTTAGAGAGAAAATGTCATGTTTTTATTTCATTTTAGTTATATTTTCAATGAATATCCATTTTAGTTTCTTTTTAATAAATTATGTTGTTTTAAAATAATTTGTGTACTTAGATTGTGTGCATAATTGTAGATGATCAGAAGCTTAAATTTTAAGGGAAAAATGTCGTTGCAATAGGCTTGCAAAAATAAGGAAAAAGAATGGCTATAGAAGAATTGAAGCAAGTCTAGAACAGTGCAGATATTGCAGTCATTGCTCTAGCAATCCTGGAACATTGACAAAGAAAATTTTGTGCGAGATACTTAAAAGATTGTGATATGGAGTTTTCAAATCTGGAAGACACGCGCCCTAGACTTCCGGTTGCCCTAATTCTAAGCTATAAAAGAGGCACACACACAAAGAAAGAGGAGAGCCATCAACAAAGAAGAAAAACCGAAAAGAAACAAGAGAAACACATAATTCAAGAGAAAGATTTAGGGTTGCATCAGATGAGAAATTGCAGAGATCAATAGGGAAATCAGTCATTCTTATTCTTTTCTTGTTTTCTCGTTTACTCTTTAATCATGGAGATGTATTTGATGGCTGGAAGTCTTTTATTTATTTCTCTCTTACAAACCATGAACTAAATTTATTTGTGGTTGAGTGATAAATAATCTTGATGGTTAATTGACTAAATATATGTGTTGCCGCGTGATTGTTATAACATTTTGTTTTGATAATATTTATTTTAATTCACTATTTCAGCTGACCACCCATTTAATAATATAAACTAAAAAAAAAGCCACAAAATGACCTGTCTTAGGGGAACATATCAGAGCAATACTTGGTTTTAGATTGAGTTTCCTAAGTTAAGTTTAACTTGAATCCAAAAGGGCCATGCATGATCTAAAATTACTGATGAACTAGACATAGGGATTCACCTTGTAGGGTAAATAGAACCTAAAGATGTAATGTTATATCTTATGTTAGTATAACAATTGGTCACTGTTAAGTTACATTAAAGTATACGATATCCAACAAGCGACAACTGAGGCTACATAAGGATTATTCATTAGTTTCAAAAACCATTACGTGAGCTTAATCATTCAACTACTCCATTCTCATTGGTTATATCCCTGTGTTTGATGTGAGAGTTTTATTTATTGCATTTTTATTTATTAGCATTTTATTTTAAATAGATTCATTAGTTTCATAAATTGTCTTAATTTACTTTAGAATGCACTATTGTTATGTTTTAAATCGGGTGTTGATTAGACCTCATCTCAATAAAACTTCCTATGAGCTTTGCAAAGATAGAAAATCCAATATTGGTTATTTCAAAGTTTTTTTATGCAAATGTTTTATTTTGAACACAAAAGATAATATTGACAAATTTGATCCAAAATCTGATGTTGGCATCTTTCTTGGGTATTCAAACTCAAGCAAAATTTATAGAGTCTATAACAAAAGAACTTTAGTTGTGGAAGAATCCATGCATGTTACATTTGATGAATCTCACCCCTCATCTGCGGAGAAAATAATTGTTAATGATGATGCAAATGAGAATTACAAGAAGAATCATCAGAAGATAAACAAGCGAATGCACCACAAGAAAATCAAGAGGATAGACAAGAAGAGCAAACAAATATAGAGCAACAAGAAGGTATTTCTCAAACACTCCCGAAGGAGTAAAGGTATGTTTCCTATCATCCTAAGGATTTAATTTTAGAAGATTCTTCAAGAGGTGTTACAACTAGATCATCACTTAGAAACACATGTGAGAATGTTGTATTTATTTCTCAAATTGAACCAAAATCCTTTGTGGATAAGGAAAATAATGAATCTTGGATTATGGCAATGCAAGAGGAATTAAATCAATTTGGTAGAAATAATGTTTGGGAATTAGTTCCTAAACCGGAACACTAATCCGTCATAGGTACTAAATGGGTATTTAGAAATAAGATAGATGAATCTGGTGTAGTTGTAAGGAATAAAGATAGATTAGTGACTCAAGGATACAACCAAGAAGAAGAAGTTGATTTTGATGAAACATTTGCACCTGTAGCTAGATTAGAATCTATTAGGATGTTGTTAGCATTTGCATGTCATAAAGATTTCATTTTACTTCAAATGGATGTCAAGAGTGCTTTCTTAAATGTTTATATTATGGAAGAAGTGTATGTGAAACACCCCCTGGTTTCGAAAATGAAAATTTTCCAAACCATGTTTATAAGTTATCTGAAGCATTGTATGGATTAAAAAAAGCACCTAGAGCATGGTATGATAAGTTTTAAAATGTTTTGTTGGATAATTATTTTTCAATGGGAAAAGTGGATACTACTCTCTTTGTTAAGCATAAGAACCAAGATATACTTGTTGTTCAAATTTATGTTGATGATATTATCTTTGGTTCTCCTAATGCATCTTTGTGCAAAGAGTTTTCATGTTTTATGAGTAAAAAATTTGAGATGAGCATGGTGGGAGAATTGAAGTATTTCCTTGGACTTCAAATCAAACAAAACAATGAGGGAATCTTCATAAATCAAGCTAAATATGTCAAAGATTTACTTAATAGATTTGGCATTGATTAATCCAACACTAAGAATACTCCAATGAGTACAACGATCAAGCTTGACAAAGATGAAAAAGGTAAAGAGGTTAATATTAAAAAGTATTGAGGTATGATCGGCTCTTTACTTTACTTAACTGCAAGTAGACCCAATATCATGCTTAGTGAATGTTTGTGTGCAAGATTTCAATCATATCCCAAGGAATCTCATTTGCTTGCTATTAAAAGAATTTTTCGTTATTTGAGTGGAATCATAGATCTTGGCATTTGGTATCCTAGAGGAACTCATATAGATTTAACTTGTTTTTCGGATGCCGATTTTGCCAGTTACAAGGTCGATAGGAAAAGTACTAGTGGAACCTGCCATTTCCTAAGTCATTCACTTATTTCATGGTTTAGTAAAAAGCAAAATTTGGTTGCACACTCAACCACTGAGGCAGAATATACTACCGTAGGTAGTTGCTATGCACAAGCCATTGGGATGAAATAAACACTTAGAGACTATGTCATTAATTTTGAACACATTCCTATCAAGTGTGATAATACTAGTGCTATAAATCTATCAAAGTATATAATTTAACACACTAGAACCAAGCATATAGAGATTATGCATCATTTCTTAAGAGATCATGTTCAAAAGGGTGATATTGCATTAGAATTTATCCCTACGGAAAAACAACTTGTCGATATTTTTACAAAACCCCTATGCAAAGAACAATTTTCAAAAATTTGGCATGAGCTTGGGATGATGAAATTTTCACATTAACATCTTTAATCATGTTATTGAGATTATTAAAATTGATTAATTAATGATTTTTTTTATGTTTATGAAGTGTTTTAGCATGAGAAATGAGTGATATGTTTGTAATTTCAATCATAAAGTGTTATCGTATCTCATAATTATGATTTATATGCATGATGAATATGTTTTAAATTTGAGTTTTTATGATCTTTTGAATGTTAATTATATTGAGTCCTACATTAAAATAGCTTTTGAAATGTTTCGGGATCACAAAACGGTCTTAGAATCATTCAAAATTAGCCGGAAAGCAAACTATGTGCAGAAGGGCAGAGAACAGGCGCCTAGCCGCCTGCCCCAAGCGGCTAGCCGCTTGGGCACTGCCCAAACCTGAGAGCAAGCTGCTAGCCGCTTGGTCACAGGTTTTGAGCTCTTTCTTCTTTATTTTTCATTTCTCTTAAGATGTTATTTCTCTCTCCAAAACCATGAGTAGCTCTCCTCCATTTTCATTCAAATTTTCTTTATTTCTCACCTATTTTTATGCCAAAATCAATCATTCAAACCAATACCCATGCATTTCACTTTCATTAAACACTTCCCAATCATTATGTCTTCACTTGTTCTTCATCATTTCATCATCTTCTCTCACGCGTGAATAGTGCTTCTCTATTTCTCTCTCAAATTTCTTCATTTTTCACTCATTTTTTTGTTAAAATCAATCATTCAAATCATTGTTCATCCATTGCTCCTTTAATTTTCACTCTCAAAACAACATTTCATCAACTCTCCGCATAAAACCCAAAATCAAAAACCCAACTCTACTCGTTTATCTCTCTTTATTTTCAAGCTTCTGTTAGCCCATTTTTTATCCAATCTACATCATATATTAGCTTCATTCATCTCTAGGATTGATTTTCTTAGCTCAAAAATATCAATTTCACTCAAATTTTAAAAAATCTAAAATTGGTATTTAAGCTTGTTCTTGTTTCAACAATGGCAGGTGGTGACAAGTTCAAGGCGAAACATGCGGCCCAGAAGCACAAGGAAGATTATAGCGATAATTTGAAGTTTATACTGACTCATTTTTTGCGACCCTACTTCGAAAATGATTTCTCGATAATTTCATGTCAAGGTCAGTCATTCCTCCCTATTTTGTCAATCTTAGTAATTTGGCGAACTTAGAAATTTGTGACACATCTCTTAGTGATTTTCTTACTACTATGGGCTGGAAAAATGTATTGATTGTTAAGGAGTAATAATATGAAAATTTAGTCAAGGTTTTTTATTCGAATATGGATATGCAAACCTCGGATAAAATTGTTACAAGTGTTGGGGGAATTCATATTAAATTTGATGTTGCGAAGTTAAATCGTATTCTTGGAACTCCAAATGAAGGATTAGAACTATACAATGTTAGAACCAAAATAGATTATCCTTGGTTTTTAATTGAGAATGTTGTTCAAAAAATTTGTCGACGACATGACTTGTCCTCCGAGTTTTGTAGATCTCCTTTGAAATCTCAATCCTTACCAATTCAAATTAGAATCCTTTATTATGTTCTTCACCATGTTATAACTCCTAGGTTTGGACATGCAGATGAAGTTAGTCGCTTAGATGTGGCCATATTGGATTGCATTCTCGAGGGTAGGGTGCTCAATGTTGGTTATATTATACTTCATCATATGCTTAGCACTCCATGTATAGCTAAAAAATCCCTTTCTTATGCTAGTATTATTACCCGCATTCTCAAGTATTTTCGAATACCTATACCCGAGCAACCCTTTTTGAATTCGAGGAATTAGGAGACGAAGCAATAGTAAATATGGGTTTATGTGGGTGGAAAACCGATGGTATAAAGACCGGAGATACAAATCCAAGGTTACTGAACTCGCTCTTACAGATCATCGTTTCTTTAATGATGTTCTTCCACCAGAGAGGCTCCCTGATCTTAGTGTCTCACAGCGCTCACATCCTCCACCTTTCGAGGGACCTTCTCACTCTTCTTCAGCCTACCCTGAGGATCCGATGTAGTGGTTGTTGACTAAAATGGATTCTCTTTGTGAACAACAGAGCCAACTTCAGTCCCATTTTGAGGCATTTCAAATTCAGTCTATTTCTTAGTGACAACGTCTCTTTGAGCAGCTGCAGCGTTTATTTGATCAACAACGTCGTCTCTTTGCTCAACAACAACAACTTCTTGATGGCCAGTAGCAATGTTTTGCAGTTCTTGGATTTCCACCACCACCCTCTTCATCACATCCACCATCTCCTTAGAACTCTATTTTATTTTCAGTCATTTGTCACTCTGCACTACATCTCTACATGCATTGTTACTTTGATTGTGGATTGAGGATGCTTGTTATTTTGTATTTGGATATGTTATGTTTGGTTGATGTTTTTGGAAATCTTGGATTGTTATAATATTTTAGTCAATGCATGCTTAATTTATATATGTTTCTTGATTAATCATTGAGATTTTTTTTTTTTGTATAAGCATGGATTTATAGTAATTTTGATGATGAAGGGGGAGAAGTCATGTATTTTTTTTCAGAGACAAGTAATACATATTTTGATCTTGAAATCTTTGTGTATGATTTTGAAATATTAAGGGGGAGTACAAATTGTTATAGACCATATATTCAGGGGGAGCTTTATCTTAAATTCAATTCATATGATTAATTATGTATGCCATGTATTAAGGGGGAGTATAAATGTCAAAATACATAAGATATTTATTATCATAAAAAAAAGGGAGATTGTTAGCCTAAAGGGCTGCACATAATATAATTTTAATGATAACAAACATGTGTCTTAAGTGATTTAATAAATATTGTATTTCACATTTTCACTAGTTTTTTAAGGATAATATTTATGTAAGTGAATAAAGTGAAATCAAATTCAAGACACTCAACAGACAACAACAAAATCAAGAATAAAGTTTAGAGCTCAACAGAAAAATTATTGCGACAAATTCTTGTAAAGCTGGTATGATTTAATTTATGCATGATTTAGCATTTGAGAAGCTCAAGAGTTTATTTAAATAATTATTTTTCATAAAAAAAAAGGTTTTTATATTTATAAGATAAAATATTTTGTGGATTTGAGTAATTTGGACTAAAATGAAAAGTTTTGCAATCTTTAAATTTAATAAGTATTATTTTGAATTCTGAAAAGTTAGACCTAGTTGCAAACATTTGAAATATTTTGGGCTATATTATAATTTATCAAAGTTTGAGGACTTAAATGCAATCCAATAGTTTAAAATCTAAAATTGGCCAGTGAGCGGCTAACCGCTTAAGGAAAATTCAATATTTTCAAAATTTGGACTAAAGTGAAAGGTTTTGAAAACTTTGAAAAATATGAGTATTATGCTAAATTTTGATAAGGAACTCTTTGAAAAATACTATTATATTTGGGGCCATATCATAATTTCATAAAGTCTTAGGAATGACAAGCATTATTTAGAAATTTTGAAATTAGACCTCTTTGTAACGTTTTATGGCATTTTGGGTCATATCAAAATTACACAAAGATTTGGGCAAAAATATAATTTTGTGAACAATGTTACTGTAGCAAATTCAAATTTAACGGTAACATCACTGTTCTCGGCGGCCAGCCGGATAAATCAAGTGGCTAATCGATTTGTTGCGGGAATTTGCCTATAACAACTAGTTTTCGATCTTTACTATAAAAATCCAACTCTAACTTCATTTTAGGGACTAATGCAAGCATAAACAAGATCATATAACACATATTGAGCTTCCATTTCACAAATCATCATTTATTGAATTATTATTGTGCTATTATTTGCATATCCACTCTTAAAGAGAGTTTTTGTTGTAATTTTCATTTATTATCAAATTATGAGTGTACAAGTGTGAGAAACACTTGGGGGTGAAGAGATTGGGGAGATAATCTCTTGATTGTAAAGGTTTATTGATACTTTTGAAGTCAATTGTAAGAATTTGAAGTCTTGGGAGACATGGATAGTAAAATCCTCGAGCTTAGTTGGCTTGGAGGTATGGACGTAGGTAGAGATTACCGAACCACATAAAAATCTTTATGTTTGTTTTCTCCTCCCTTACTCTTTTATTCTTGTGTTATGTTGAATTTATTATTTTTAATTCTATTAAGACATTAGATTGAATTGTTGTGCGTATTGTTTAGCATAAAATTTAAAATCTCAATTCACTCCCCTCTTGAGGTGCATAATTTGTATTTCAATTATACATGAAACAAACCAATCATAACCATACATCATTCTACCTACTACATTAATCTCAACCACACATCTCAATACCACAAATCTTACCTACCAAACCTACCACCACAAATCTTACCTATAATACAAGAAACTTCTATAAAGTGGGCTTGGATTTCATCAAATTAGATCAAGTTTATGATCCAACACTTAATTCCAGCCCAATTTGAAAAATTGGGGGAAGATGAAAAGAATCAATGCAAAGATAAAACATATCTTTGGCAAACAATTGCATAATTGATTATCAATCAATAGAAATCAATCAAATTCCCAAATTTTATCATTTCCTTTGTTGTGTTTTGAATCTTTTATAAATTGACCATTTTGCACTTATGAATCAATAAAAGGAAAATATATCTTCTTTTTATAGATATTTTAAAAATCATTAAGAGGTAATTTTCTCTCAAATTAGCTTTTAAGTAAGAGTTAGGCTCATAAATTTCTATAAGAGAGCCAGACTTATGTATGTGTCACCCATACTATATTTCCATATGACAAAAAATTGACAAATTTACGAAAATGAAAAAAAGGAAGACTCAATAATACATGACCATCCAAGCAGCTACCACAAAGACCTTATCAGCTATTAAATCTAGCTCTCTATAAATTCAAACACTGGAGTACCGAATTGATCACAAAACAAACAGCAGCTACCTCAAAAAAAATAAACAAATGAAGACTTCCTTAGTAACAACACTCTCCTTCCTTATACTTGCTTTGACCACAAAACCTCAGTTGGGCGCCTCAGAATCTGAACCTATCTTAGATGTCTATGGCAACCAGGTGGACTCCAGCCACAGGTATTATCTTGTCTCAGCACTCTGGGGAGTTAAAACCGGCGGTGGAATTAGCGCGGACAAAGGCAAAAATGGACAGTGTCCAACGGATGTTATCCAATTAAGTCCTAAGGACAAAAGGGGAAAGAATTTAGTTTTACTTCCGAATGACAATTCCATAATTGTCCGGGAGTCCACTAATATTAAATTGAAATTCTCAAGAGTTTCTTCTCTTCAGCAGTGTAACAAAGATTCGTTGTGGAAAGTTGACAACGATAACGCTTCATTAGGAAAGCAGTTTATAACAATCGGTGAAGGTAAAACGTGTCAAAATTTGTTTAAACTTGAGAAAGTTAGTGCATCAATATTTGATATGAAAATAGCACTAGACATTCCCTGTCTATACAAAATTGTTCATTGTTCAACACCTGTTAATGGTTCTTGTGATACACTCTGCAAAGACGTTGGCGTTTCTAATGTGGATGGCGTCCAACGTCTAGTTGTGGTTGATGATAATGATCAGCCAAATCTGCCTTTGCCTGTTGTGTTATTTCCAGCTGATAGTGGAAGATCTATGTTATTTCCGTCTCTGTAATGAATAAGCCAGCAGGCTGTATTATTCTAAATAATGGACCAGGCTAGTACTCTTTAATCTGTATGGTTAAGCATAAATAAAACAGCCTATGATGCTTTCGCTGTTAATTAATCTCTACCCTAATTATGTGTACATTTTTTAAAATTATTGTTATATAGACTCCATGCATGCATGTTGTCAATGCTTTATAAATGTTTTGTATACATATTTAAAATTAGAATAAAGAAAAATAAATTGCCATAAAATCATCACAATGAGCATGATCAGCAAGTATTATTATGTATCATATCAATTGAAACAAAGGCAAGCCAAAAATAGGGCCATATAAAACAGTAAGGGTAAAAGTTCGTTTAGTCTCTATATTTTGAAGTTAGTGCCCGTTTAGTCCCTATATTTTTAAAAATACCTCAAACCATCCCTACCATTAAATTATTGACACTTTTGTCATTATCTTTTGTTCCTTTTAACTTATTTTTATAATATTGCCCTATTATAATAATTTTTTAGACATTATTAAAAAGAAAAAAACAACCCTATTATAATAATTTTTTTAGACATTATTAAAAAGAAAAAAATAAATTACCAGTTTAACAACAAAAAATAAAATAAAATAATATAATATATATTAATTTTTGTGGAACACACTCTTGAGTTAAAATATTAATTTTTCTAAAAAATTTAATAATTTAATTTTTTACGATATTAATTTTTTAGACATACGTGAGCTTCCACAAAAATTAATATATACATTTTTTGTTTTTATTTTATTTTTGAGTTTAATTTGATAATTTAATTTTTTATTAATATCCAAAAAAGAAACACTATTGTAAAAATGTAATATTGTAAAAGTAAGTTAAAAAAAAAAAAATAATGGCATAAGTGTCAATATTTAGTAGCAGGGACGTTTTGAGGTGTTTTTAAAAATACAGGGACTAAATGGACACTAACCTCATAATATAGGGACTAAACAAGCTTTTACCCAAACAGTAATATTAGTGACACACGGCTATTCAAATCTTTACCACTCTGATTTAAAAAGTAAAAAAGTAAAAAGCCTTTACCAATTATTAATTTCAAAATATATATCTATGCCACATGCTTCGAGGATATCATATCCAAAGCAACATACATCAAGACAATCAACAAAAATATGCAACACGTGTCCATTTAATGCAAATAATATTGAATAAATTCTTGCTAATTAATTTACAGAGAATACATGTTTCATCAATGATAAGATGTAACATTTGCCACTCATATATCCCTAGTAGATTTTTACTTATATGTTTTATCTCTTTTGTTAAGAGATAACAAAATTAATTATAAAATAAGGGTAAACAGTAACTCAAGGTGTGTAATACTTAAAATTTTAAATTAAAATATAACATAAGTCATTGGGATTAGCAAAAAATAAAAAATTGCGAGCGTTCTTTTATTAATTATATAAGACTAATCATTTTCATTTTCTCTTTAATTTTGGCACTGAACTACTTAGAAATGTCATAAAATCTTCTAAAGAAAGGTGAATGGTAAATATACAAAAAAATACTGACTTTATGTGTTGTCTCTTAAACGGGACCGATGAATAAGGTAATTAAAAATCTAGTAAGGATGTAAATAATAATTATGTCATTTATTACATGAAAAATGCATTCTCTAATTAATTTATTAGACTATTGGCTACCTTCGTAGTTAATTCATTAGGCTTATTATCTTCTACCCAAATAGTGGAAATATCCACGGTCTTCGTTGTATGATAAGCCTCACAGCTACAGGAGTTACTGAAGAAAACTACAATAGTAGTTTATTAACCATGCCCTCACAAGACCACTAAGATCTTAGACTTGGCAGCTTTGGGAACTTCTTACAAACAACTAGCCGAAACACAGCCCTTCGCAAATTTTCTTTTATTATATTGTCCTTTAGTTTATCTGATAGGTATTGCATACATTCTCTAATTATTAGAAATTTAGGCTTCCTTTGTTATTAAAGTGCTGTAATTGTTGTGAAATAAGAGTCAATAATGTGTAATAAATATAATTTTGAACAATAAGTTTAACAAAAATATAAAAAATATTATAGATTTTTCATAATACAAGTGCAGTATAACATCAACTTAGTTTCCACACCAAAGTGACAATTGATTACTAAATATTTTACTGTAGTAGCCTTTTATGTATGGCTGCCTAATCATAACAGCAACCAAAGAGTTGATTTTAATGATTTTGAACAATAACTATTGTTATTCATGATAAATTGTAAAGTGGAAAACTGTAATATCATTATAGTTTTATTAAGGAGCACGATCCATGCATGCTTTGACAAAACAACATTCATTTTTGAGGGACAAATTACTTCAAGCATGCATGACTTCCGGGTAAGGATTATTGCAAAGTTGTGTTCGAAATGGTGTTAACAAGGAATATTCAAGGATACTTCAAGATATATTACTCAAAAAATTCGCCACAATACACCCAGTCGATTGTAATTAAGAAAATTCTGTCCCTATTCTAGCCTGTTAGGTAACGTGTAGAGAGATTCTTTCTTGCAAAGGCTAGCAACCCCCGCCGATATTGTTTAGCTAATATCATTTCTACGTTGAACTGCTGATGCGTATATTTCGAGTGTGGGACCATCATAGAAACAAATAATTCTCTAAAGTCGCTCTCATCCAAATCAATTCTCGTATTAAATGTAAATAACAGAAATAAGAAAAGCATGATGAAATAGCTCAGTGAATCTACACCACAGAGTCCGATGGCGCCTTTAGCATTCAGAAAACACAAACACAATCATCTGACAGCTAGCGTTATCTCGTTTTCACGGAGAGCCACACTGATCTATCAATCTATCATAACGTACGAATTGTCATCTTGCATTATCAGCTTTTTTGTTTTATACGTGGAAAATTTTCTTGGGACTTTTGAATAGACTTGAGCGGTTGTTATGTGAAGGGAGAAAAATAAAACAAATCAAAACAAAAAAGAAAAATTATTGTGTTGGCCATTTCTCGCAATTAACATCGCATTTGAATGTATCAACGTGAAAAATAATTTCTGAAATCACATTGTACAAATTCATTGTCTTATTCTCAGTAGTTATCGCTAGCGAATTTTAATTTCATCCAAGATCTTGTAAGAAAAAATATTAAATAAATAATAAAAAAATAGATAGAGTAAAACTAATCACTCAACAGAAAAATTTACATGGAAAAATTCAATATGTAAAAAATATTGCAATCATTCAAGTATTTTTCTCACACCCAAAGTTTTAATGATACGCAATCTCGCAATAGACTTACCATTTGAGTTAGAAACGATCTACTTATAGAGAATTGATGGTTGTGTTAAACAAATGAATGACCCTAAATTCTTTATATATAATGATTACTTCTTGAAGGAGAAGTATTCTTATTCTTATAGTAGTTTTGTTCCTCCTTAAATAAGTGAAGTTTCGAAAGAAAAAATATTTATTCCTTAAATAAGAATCTTACTAAAGGAGAAAATATCCTATGAAATTTTTATTAAAAAATAAGACATATTTCCTAATAGTTGCTAGAAGACTTGGTTCAATCTGCGACATGAATTGCACCCCATAGAAGTTGCATACTCTAAAGGTCGTTGGGTATAAAAAAAAATGGTTGTCAAGGAAAAAAATATGGTCCTTGTAATTCAAATTGTGGGCCAATTTATGAAAGATGGGGGAAAAAATCGAGAAAAGAAGGAAAACAATTCCCAATTTACGCTTTAAAAAAAGTTCGGTTGCTCCGAGAATTTTTATTCTAAGTAACGGTAAAGTTATTTATACTCTAAAAACTTTTTTATTAAGACAAACCTCGATGGTTTGAGAGAAATTTATTAAATATAAAAAGAAAAATTACGTGATGTAAGAAGTTATTTTAGGATTTCAGAATTTTATTATTTTAGATCTTTTTAATATTTTTTATTTTAATTAGAGTCAATTATATTATGTATTTTAATCTTTTGTTTTTATTATAATTTTAATTTAGTTTTCTTTTCAAGTTAATTTAGGGAAGTAGATTTACTCTATTATAAATATGGAGGTCTTGTTATTATTTTCATAACCTTTTGATCAATAAAAAAAACCCCTCTTTAATAATTTTCTTTGGGGTTATCTACAAATAATCTCTCTTATAGAGTCATTTGAATTAAAGCATCATCTAATCTTGCTTAAAGCGTTGCTAAAAATATCATTTATTCGTTTGGATTAGAACGAGATCTAATCACGCTTCAATTAGAGCACAAGCTAATGACATTGATTTGGTTCGGTGCAAGAATGATATTTACCGTTTCCTGCACTATCAATTCACTACCACTACTCCACTCAGTCAGTGGGGTATCAGGGCAATTCTGTGCTAATTGGACATCTTTCCAGGCAACCCACATCCATCCCTTTGAATCCACCACTGAAAAAATAGAAAAAAATCAGAAAATTCCCCAAATCAAACCTAGCCACTGCTGCTGCCAGCTCAGCAACCATTCCTTTGGGCTCTGCTGTCGTTCAACCCTCCACCAGAATCAATATCAACCAACAACCAAACCTGACCAACCTCTGCCTTTAATCAGTCGTGTAGCAACTGTGTGAACAACCCAAACTTGCAAGCTCCACCACTCACCCCCCGCCATTTTCAACTTTACCACTGTTGAACCAAGTCACCACCAAAATTAGTAAGTCTCGCTAATCAAATCCCATTTGCCACTTGGTTTGATTAGTAGCCAGAATTGTTGCAACCGAACCAAACCTGTAGCACAAATTTAGCATTTTGATACACCTCTGCCACCGCGAGTTGATTGTCACCAGTGACATCAGCATGCTCCCAGCCACCATATCTTGCAGATCTAACACCCTCTGGTCCCAATCACGACCACCAACCGCGGGCAATACCAAACACGAGAGTTAAGCCTTACTTACAATTTTGCCATTGTTTATATTTTTAATTTAAGGAAAAAATGATAAAGATGGATTATCAAAGTTCATATTGTCTCCTCGAATTTGAAGTTATCCTAAATTTTATTGGTAATTTTGATGATATTTTTGACTGGATATGGACAATGGACGATTTTCTTCAAGATATCTCTTTGAATGTTGTTATCTCTTATGCATCATTTAAGTTGACATGTGATGCTTGATTGGTGGGAACAATTACAAGAATCAAGGATTCGACATGGACTAGATGAAATCAAAGAATAGTTTGATACAAGACAATTGATAGAAGACCATTTTGTTCATTTAAATAATGTCGAACCATTTCTTTTTACATCGATGAAAGTAGAAGATGATAATATTGTTGATTTGTCTAAAACTTCTAAAGAAGAAGTACAACTTACTGTTAATTTGCAAATTAAGCCTAACAGTAAGATCGAGTCTGTGCAACAAAATCAAGTTGAAGAGGCTCTAGCAATGATTGACATGATTATGCCTATCCACGTTGAAGAAATAAGGTTATTTTGAAGAAGATTTGGTTGCAAAGATAAAGTTAGTTGGTGGGAACATTAAGCGAGATTTGGGAAAGTCTTAAAAGGCTTAAAAGTGATTTGTTGGGATAGGACTTCATCTTTTGAAAGGGTTACTCATAAGCACAAGAAAAATATAAAAATGGAGAATTTTGAGTTTTAACATAGCTGATTAGCGAGGCTATGAGTTCAAGCTCTAAGATGAAGTGATGCTCCCCTTCAAGTTCTTTTTGATATATTTTATTTTAATTAGAGTCAATTATGGTAAGTGTTTTAGTGTTTTCCTTCTATTATAATTGTGATTTAGTTTCCTTTTTAAGTTAACTTAAGGAAGTAGGTTTTCACTATTATAAATAAGGAAATCCCGTTATCATTTTCCTAATTTTTTTATTAATAAAAATATCCCTCTTTTATAATTTTCTTTGGGATTATCTATAATGAATCTCTCTTGTAGAGTCTTTTGAATTAGAGTATTATCTAATCTCGCCTAAAGCATTGTTAAAAATCTTATTGAGTCATTTGGATTAGAACGAGATCTAATCACGTTTCAATCAAAGCATAAGCTAATTGCATTGGCTTGGTTCGGTACTATAATTACCCTATCAATTCACTTCCATTGCCGCATTCTATCCTTACAACTAAAAAGGGATATAATGAGCGTTACCTCAAAAGAAGCTAATACAAAAATTCAATAAAATACATGAATATATAAGTAAAAATACGGAGAAAAATGCTTGCAAAGATGTTATTGCATCAATTACCACTTGAATCAATAAATAGGGAGATAATGTGAGTTTTAAGGAGTAAAGGCAAAACTTTAGGTTTCGACCACCAAATAAAAGAAGAAGTACAAACATCAAAATTGGCCAACTTGTCTGCTACATCGTTTCCCTCTCTGAAAATATGAGTAAGGCAAGCCTTAATTTTTTTTAATATTGATATTATAATCAGACAACTATTAGGACTAATCGACATTAACCCTATAAAATACAATATAAATTTTCTACCTCACTAATATTCAAGAAATTTCTGCTTCACTCGCATTTAATGAGGAAGAAGACTGCCTATGTACAATTATTTCCAATGTGAGAATGGCAGTCCCCTCCTTTACTCTATTAATAGTAAATAAATTTTCTAATGATTAAGCAAAGTCCTAGGGGAAAGAAGATGGCCATTACGGAGATTAACAATTGTAAGCAATCACTTTTGGTCTAGAGATTCAATCATCATCTCTCACAAACAAGCTGAACGATTAAAATAACAACCATGATCTCGACATAAGAAGCGGATTGTATCCTTAAAAGGCACAAAGAAAAAAAGAAGCCTAACATACCCCCATGACTACTACAAAGGATCCCACCACAAGCAGCCATACCTGGATTCCCACGAGACATGCCATCATAGTTAGCCTTTATCTATTAAGCCGACGGAGGTTGTTCAAATTATGAGTCAATATTGGTTCTTTGAAAGTCCAAAACACGAATAATTGTTGGGGGTACTGTTCAGGTTACTATTAACTAGTATTGTTCATCCAATACTCTTTATGATATTATTCATCCAGCACCAACCATCCAACACTGTTCATCTGATACTTTTTAAGATTAAGATTCAAAGTATCTTCTTTTCTAGTTTCTAATTTGGCTAACATAGATTAGTAGTTTGAATTTGAAAGAATTTCGTTTCATGCCAGTCTTTTGAGGAATATGTTCTAATACTAATGCAAGTCCTAGTACTAATCCAAGGGAAGGAAAGAAATTCTTAATAAAACAACAAGCAACAAACCGAGCCCTCTTAAAGAGGAAATGAATAATTTTTTTTAAGGGTATTGCCAAAGAAGACCAAACTCTGAATAAAATAGTAAATTACATGAAATATTCTATTCTTTTTCTATTGTGGCTTGTCTTTATCACACTTGTTTCTTAATCTAAATATCTTAAATAATCAAAATATCTTAAATCTTGCATATTAGTCAATGTTCATTGAATGTTCACCTATATGTTTTAGCATTATTAAAAAAATTATAAAAATAAAATAAAACTGTAAATCAATATTAAACTTGCATTTTAAGAAAATAGTTTACACTCATCAATTACAAAAAATAATTGTATTACAAACAATTGAAATAAGTTTTATTGAATTGGTTTAACCACAAATTTTATTTTCATAATTTTTTTTAATGATAGTATTGTTTACTACACGGGTTAATTAAACAAAATTATTTTTCTTAATATGGGTCAAGCCAAAATAAAATAAAAGAATATTCTTATATTACTGAACCTATATGATATATAAATAAAATTGGATATAATTTTCTATTTTACACATACTTCATGTAGTTTTAAACTTTACTTCTTACATGTACTAAAAAATCATTTGGAGTTGCCATCAAGGAGATTTAGAAGGATACAAATAGCTTTAAAAAACATAAAAAGTTTATTTTTCTAATTTTGAGAATAAGTTTTATCCTAATAAAATTTTACATATATCACCACATATATTATAAAAACCCATAACTTTTATTATTCAATTTAGAAGCAAAATAAACAAATATCTAAGGTAATCATTATTATAATGAGTTCTTATTTTACAATTGTAAGTTTTATTTTTTAATAATTATTATATTAATTTACTTGCTTCACCTTCTATTAACAAGTCTTATGTTTTATTCACATAATTTATGTTTTATTTTACACTTAATATTTATTTATAAGTTTTATTTTATATTCATAAGCTTTTGTTCTTTTTGCCAATATCCAATTTACCACTTTTATGTCAATTTGTTGTTTTATTTTCTATTTATAAGTCCTATGTTTCATTTACTTAATTGATGTTTTATTTTACATTTAGGGAGTGTTTACTTCCCAGATTGGAAAATCAGAATCTAGAACCAGAATCATTGACAATGTTTACTTCAAAAAATAAGAATAGGAATCGAAAATAGAATCGTAAGGCCCACCCCAATTTGGATATGGGGAATGCGGATTCCTAGGAGTTCCAATTTTGCCCCCCAAAAAATCTGTAAGCCCCATTTTGCCCTCAATTAAAAAATGATCTAGCACGGGTCATTGAACGTACCATCCATGCTCGATTTGATCACCATCGCATGCAGAGCCATGATTGATCCCATCACTATCACTATCATATGCAAAGCTAATAGTCGCGCATCACCATCGCATGTAGATCTCGTTAAATGCAGTAGGGCCTTGCACCAATGTAGATCATTAGCCTTATGCTATTGATCATCACTAGTCATATGCAATACCTGTCGAATATGCAGAAGCGCACTTGAATCCATAATGCTTAATTACTCTCTAGATTTGTGTGGTTAGTCTTCTAAATCAACATGTCATCCTAGAGAATCCTTGAACTTTCTTCCTGCACCCTCTTTGATGATGAGATGTCAGAAGAGAATAGAATGTTACGTGTGACCTAAGGACCATAAATATTTATACTTTCCAGTTTTCAATAGGCATTCCTATTTCAACAAATCATAGGAATATAAATTAACCTTAAGTCTCTATGCATTAAGGCTCTACACCCTATCATATACATTAAAACCCAAATTACCAAAAACTTTAATGGATTACTTTTAATTTGGCTTAACCTTATAAGATAATTTATAACATATATTTATTCATATATAAAGCCAATGTTGGACTAAGGATTCAACAGTCTGCTACTTGGGCTATATGTGAACCTTATAACCATGCTTGGCAAAAATTACTGTATAAACTCAACTTTACTATCATTACCGAAATGTATGTGTAACCAATCTAGTCCATTAATCATACTAACATAGGTTCAAAGTGGCCTTTGTCGCAGTTGTCATAAATTAACCCATCAATATTCATTATGCCAATATAATTGAATGACATGGATCATGATGCGGATGTTTAGTATGGAAATTTCATGCAATATAATTTTAACATAACTATTTCTAATTAGTCCACCTTAAACCTTAATGATCACTTGATAAAACTTGAAATACCATTGTCGAGATGCTTGCTTGAGTCCATGGATGGATTTTTCAAGTTTGCAAACATATTCTTTAGGTCTCTGGACAAAAAAGTATTTTCACTATACCATATATATCATCTCATTAATGTTACCATGAGAAACATTATATTCACATCCATATGATGTAACTCAAGATTGAAATGTGCCACCAATGTTATTATGATCCTAAAATAGTCTTTCAAGGAACCTAGAGAGAAAGTCTCTTTATATCCATTTGCAACCAATGGGTTTTCCATCTCCTAGCAATGAGAAAATTTATCATGTCTTTGTCTTTCATAGACATCATCTCTTCATTCATGGCAACAATCGACTTTTGGGAGTTAAAACTTTGCATTGCTTGATGGAAATTGATTTGATCATCTTCCATCACTTCAATGTCCACTTCATAATCTTGAAGAAATGCAATGTAGTCATTTGACATTATACTTCTAGTTTCTCTAGTGGACTTAATGGCATAGGTTATTGAAGTAGTAGAGATTGTTATTCTAGAAAAATTTCTTGTATAGGGGCTCTTCAACATCGTTTTAATCCGTTGTGCCTTTAACAAGGTCAAGAATGAGATCTTGATCAATACCAATAACAATGGTAGGAATAGCAACATATTTTTCTTGAAAGACAAAGTTTCTAGTTGTATCTCCCCCATGAACGTTGCATCTTCAAAAAACCAAGTATTTTATGACTTGAAAACTGGCTTAGTCATGGGATCATAAAACTTGTACCCCCTAGTTTGTTCAAAGTATTCAATAAAATAACAACTCACCATCTTTGAGTCTAGTTTATTTTCATTAGACCTATAAAGCAATGCCTTAGCTAGATATCTCTAAACATGCAAGTGTTTTAGACTAAGCTTTTTGTCCGTCCAAAGCTTGTAAGACATTTTGGTAGTCACTTTAGTTGGAAACTTATTGCAAACATCTTATTTCGTCTTTCAGCAACACCATTCATAGTTGGCAAACCCAACATGGTGTGTTGTGGGACGATACTATATTCCTCTAGGAATTTAGTAAATTATCCTGAATGTTGTTCCCTGAAACCATTATATCTACCATAGTGAGATCTGACACTTTTTTATTCTTTTGCAGAGTTGGTTTTCCACTAACCTTAAAATTTTTTAACATATCCAATGACTGTGATTTTTTATAGAGGGTGAACGTCATAAAACATTGTTACCCATTTTAAGCTACTACGTAAATGGCCCACAAATATTTGTATGTATAAGTTCTTTGACTTCTAAAGTCATGTTGGCTTCAAATCTCCTTTGACTAGTTTCTTTCCCCTTTATACAATTAGCACAAACATCAAAATTTGTAAATCTAAGGGGTTAATCTGACACACGTCTTCCTATTCTCTATTTAAAAATTTGACCTAATCTCTTACATCATAACATAGCCAAATTCTCATTGTTAATTTTCTCTTTATATCTCTTGTACTTAATTATAAGGATTCATAAAATAAAGCAGTCGTATCATCTAAATAAATATTGTCATAACCTGACAAAGAACTGGATCCAAAAAATTCTGAATTATGAAAGAAACTAAATTTTCTATTCCCAAATAAAAAATAAATATATTTTCCAAACAGGAATAAAAATCAAGTTAATATAGAATAATAAATATTTTATCAAGATCCAAATTAAATCTAATCTTTAATAGTAATATAAATTTTCTAATTGTTTTAACTTTAATCGTCTTGCCATTGCCACGTTGACATATCTTTCACCATTACTAGGCTTTTGGCAATTTAGGCAACCTTGCATAGACACCCTAGTGTGAGTTGTTTCACTAGAATCTATCCACCATGTGTATCTAGGTACTAAAGTTAATGTATCCTCAGAACAAATCAAATTAAGGAGTACACCTTTCTTAGCAGGCCATGTATGATAGCTAGTATAATGATTCTTCTTATGCCCTCCAACTCTACAAAAGAAACAATTACTACCTTCCATATTATCCTTTTTTTTTCTTTTTAGTCATCTCTTTTGAGGTTCTTTATCTGTAGCTTCTTTATCCTTTTTTTTCTTTCCCATGTACTTGCCCTTAAAGGTAGAGGCCAAGTGAGCATTTTTTGTCTTCCTAAACATAGTGTAATATGAGCTCATTTAGTGACCAAGTCTCTTTTTACCAGTTGTAGCTTACCTTAAAACTAGTTAAACTATGTTGGTAAGGATATTAAAACCAAATGCACTAACATTTCCATAAAGAGTTCAAGTTCAAGTGCTCTCAACTTAGAAGTAAGATGAGACATCTCTATAATGTACTATCTGATATTGCCGCTACTTATATACCTCATTGAAATGAGACTTGTTAATAGCGTACCTATTTCTGCCTTTCATTCTTAACAAACCCTTTTTCAATGTCCGCAAGGAACTCCTTAGTCATAGTTATCTTTTTAGACATTAAGACCCTGAATGCTTCTAGAGTGGCCTTCTTAATAATCATTATACACATACGATTTAGTTTCTCCCACCTTTCCAAATCTTCTTGTCATTAGGAGTACCCTTATCCGTAAAAAGAAAGGGTAATCAACCCTTAATGCGAAGTTGGGATCCATGACTGTGAGAACGATTAAGATGTTCTCTTGTAATGACTTGAAGTTAGTGTCATTTAGCATAGAAATAAATTGATATTAGTAGTAATATTTACAAGAGTCATAGCTAAATCAATGAGCAACAAACAAACAATACAAGCACATATAAGTCCTAAAAAAAATAGAAGGTCCTCTGTCTAGGATATTGAGTAGCCAGGTCTATTCATGAACCCCATATTCAGCCTTGAGTTAAAAGTGTCTGTAGATAAAAATATATTATGAGCATTGCTGCAGCAACTCTTATTTGTGCATTGGTTGAGGAATTGAGTGTTATCACCACAAGTGATAAACATTCACATAAAAAATCAATGAAACATTAAAGAGAATTAAAAAAAATTATTTTGTTGTAGTACAGTTTAAGTTTATTTGTGACTTATAATCCCCCATATGTGAATATATTTGTGTTCTACCTCTAAATTATGTAATGTACGTGTAATGTTGCAGCACCTTTAGGCTTGATCAAAGTGGCACACACACAATCTGGACAAAATAAGGCCTAAGTTTAGAACTGAACTGCTATGGCAATTGAGCATGATTAAACGCTTGATCTGAGGGATGAAGAATCCTTTCAAATTTAATAACAAAGCTAAGTTATTTGTTGCATGATTGTGCGATTGAAGTGTTAATGTTGTCATTATTTGAGCACAAGTAATGGTTTAAGTGTGGGGGTGTGATAACTCTCTATGAAAGGAGATTTATCAGGGTACTTTTGGATTTAAATCAATATTACTTAGAGAGTAAATGTCATGTTTTTATTGCATTTTAGTTTATTTTTAATAAATAATGTTATTTTAGAATAATTTGTGTGCTTAGATTGTGTGCATAATTGTAGGTGATTAGAAGCTCAAATTTTAAGGGAGGAATATTGTTGCAATAGGCTTGCAAAAATAAGAAAAGAGCATGGCTACAAACGAATTGAAGCAAGTCTGGAACAGTGCAGATATTGTAGCCATTCTGTAGCAATCCTGAAATATTGACAGAGAAAATTTCGTGCGAGATACTTAGAAGATTGCGATCTGGAGTTTTCAAATCTAGAAGATATGCACCCTAGACTTCTGGTTGCCCTAGTTATAAGTTATAAAAGAGACACACACACAAAGAAAGAGGAGAGCCATCAACAAAAAAGAAAAATTGAAAAGAAACAAGAGAAAAATAGAATTCAAGAGCAAGATTTAGGGCTACATTAGAGGAGAAATTGCAAAGATCAATAAGGAAATCAGTCCTTCTTATTTTTTTCTTGTTTTCTTGTTTTCTTGTTTACTCTTTAATTATGGGGATGCATTTGATGGTTGAAAGTCTTTTATTTATTTCTCTCTTACAAACCATGAACTAAATTTATTTGTGGTTGAGTGATAAATAATCTTGATGGTTAATTGACTGAATATATGTATTACTGTATGTTTGTTATAGCATTCTGTTTTGATAATATTATTTTAATTCATTATTTCGGCTGACCACTCATTTAATGGTATAAACTAAGAAAGAGCCACAAAATGGCCCGTCTTAGTGCAACATATCATAGAATTACTTAGTTTTAGATTGAGTTTCTTGAGTTGAGTTTAACTTGAATCCAAAAAGGCTATGCTTGATCTAAAATTAGTGATGAACTAGGCATAAGGATCACCTTGTAGGGTAAATAGAATCTAAACGTGAAATGATATATCTTATGTTAGCAAAACAATTGGTCACTGTTAAGTTACATTAAGGTATAAGATATCCAACAAGCGACAGTTAGAAAAATAATCAAAAACCATTAAGTGAGTTTAATTATTCAACTACTCCATTCTCATTAGTTATATCCTTGTGTTTGATGTGAGAGTTTATTTATTGCATTTTTATTTTTTAGCATTTTATTTTAATTAGATTCATTAGTTTCATAAATTGTCTTAATTTAGTTTAGAATAAAATTGCACTGTTAAGATTGTTGTAGCAACTCATACAACATCAATCCCTGTGGAGACGATCTCGAATACTTATCATTATATTACTTGTTGTGTAAACTTGCATATTGACACCAATAGCATTAGAAAAAGTACAACAATGTTTCATCTTAAAATTCTTAGATAGAAATCTCTTAGTGTCATGCAATAACTTTAAATCATTGCTAACAAGCAAAATGGCATCAACATATAAAACCAAAAAGATATGCTTGCTCCTACAGAACTTATGGTATATACAATCAACAACTAGATTCATCTCAAAACTAATTAAGATAATCACTTGATGAAATTTAAAATACCATTGCCGAGATGCTTGCTTGAGTCCATAAATAGATTTTTTAAGTCTGCAAACTATATTCTTTAGTTCTCTTGGCATAAAGTTTTTTGGCTACACCATTAGATTATCTCATCAATGCCACCATTGAGAAATTTTGTATTCATGTCCATTATATAACTCAAGATTAAAATGCAATACCAATACCAATGTGATCCTGAAAAAGTCTACCGAAGAAACTAGAGAGAAATTCTCTTTATAATCAATGCCTTCTTTCTTTATAAAGTTGTTTACGATAAGACATGCC